>NC_090747.1:74962422-74987422 GCF_036898095.1 Palaemon carinicauda
AGATTGCAAGGCAGGGACATTCCCAGTAAACTATAACAACCGTCTTATAACTTGTGTTTCATTCCATAATCGATGTTATTATCACGACTCTTTTTGACATTTTCAACTGTTTCATAGAGGTCTTAGATTTATCTAAATCGAGGATTAACCCAGGCTGAAAATGTAAAATAAAATAATTTAGCTAGAGAAAATACTGTTATTAAATGAACACCATATATATATATATATATATATATATATATATATATATATATATATATATATATATATATATATATATCAGACACGTGCCGTCAATCATTACTCAAGGTAGGCAATAAGTGACTTTTATGTAGTAAACTACTATTAAAGAAATATCAGTATATAAAAAAAGAAAAATATTCAAAGAGCTTACTTACTAATGATTTTTTAGCCTATTTATAAAGGAAATCCCTTCTTCTCCCCTTCTTTGTATAAAGATATTTGTCACTTTTTCATAGAAATTGAAAGTAGAGTCTTGCTCCATTTTGTTCAGTCTTTCTTTTTCAACGGGTATTATAGCAAGTGACGAAAGTCTTTGATTTGTTCTTGGTACAACACTCAATTCTTTCCAAGCAGAAAACGACCTCTCCGTAGCAACAGTTGTAGCAGGAATTGTCAAAATTAATTGCAGCAACTTGAGAGCTTCAGGGAATGTTTGGGTCAGTTAATTTTCAAATATAAGATCAAGCAAAGGTTTAAAAGATTTATCTCGAAACACTTGTGCATTGTGAATTCCAGCTAAATCAGCTTTCCGTCTTATGATGTCGAAAAAGTTTCCATATTTTTTTCTCAGCTTTTAAATCCCTCCTTATCAACTTGAAAAGCAAGATTTTGACATTTATTTCCATGAACGAATAAAAAGAAAAAAGTTGTTGAAATCAGAAAATTTTGCTTTCATATCTTTCAGTACGTCATCCAAAATTACAATAAATATTCTCATTCTTTCTTCTTTAACTGAACCTTTCGTACGAAATTTTGATTCAGTTAGGTTATCTTCTCTGCAACATTCTTCAAACTTTACGTACAAATCCTCAAAGTTGTTGTGCAGATCCTCAAGTAAATTTATCGTTCAAGTAATCCTCTCAATGCAGTATGGAATAGCTATTATTATCTACCTATATATTTATATATAATTTGTGTATACAAAGAAAGTGAGAGTGAGAAGATAAAGCCAGGTTTTTTTCCTAAGAACTACTTCTGTTCTCAAGTTTTAAATGCAATTCGCATCCGGAAGAGGAAAATTCTTCTGAAATGAAATAGTGAAGGAGATTATGCAAATATCTTAATGGAAGAGGCATTCACTTTAAGAAAATAAAAGAAGGATGAGAGAGAGAGAGAGAGAGAGAGAGAGAGAGAGAGAGAGAGAGAGAGAGAGAGAGAGAGAGAGAGAGAGAGAACATGAAGTAGTTATCTCATTTTCTTACTTTCAAAAAGCAATAACATTCGATGTATGTATTTCAACATATTTTATATAAATATACACAGACGTATATACTGTATATACGTATACACACACACACACATATATATATATATATATATATATATATATATATTACATACATACATAAATGTCATATATATATATATATATATATATATATATATATATATATATATATATATATATAGGTATATATATATATATATATATATATATATATATATATATATATATATATATATATATATATACATAAATGTGTGGGTGTGTATACTGTACATATATATTACTAACCAAGCTACAACCTGGTTGGAAAAGAAGAATGCTACAAGCCCAAGGGCTCTAACAGTGAAAGTACCCCTATTGAGGAAAGGAAATAAGGGAATAGCAAATAAACTGAAAATAAGTAATGGATTGGAAATATAAAATATTTTAAGACCAGTAACACAAGTAATAGAGGTCAGTCATATTTAATCTATGAAACGAGACATGTCAACCTGCTCATCAGAAAAGAATTTACAAAAAGTTTGAACTTCTGATATTCCACTGCTTTATCTGCTTGATTAGTAAGATCATTCCACAATCTGGTCACATCTGGAGTAAAACTTCTAGAATACTGTTTAGTAAATTGACTTATGATGGAGAAGTCATGGTTGTCAGAATTAACTGCACGCCTAAGATGCGTACAAGATGGCACAGTCTGTGTAGAGTTGTGTGCAATGGAACTTCTGAATTATGAAAAATCTTATGTAACATGTATAAAGAACTAACAGAACGACAGGTCCAGAGATTTATATCAAGATCAGGAATAAGAAATGTAATATACCTTAAGTTTGTATCCAACAAAATAAGTTAAGTTTCAGCACCTGAAGACCAGGCAGGTGAACAATACTGGAGACAAGGTAGAATGAATGAATTTAAAAAAAATTTAAGGATAGACTGAGCACCGAAAATCTTAAAAGGATTTGTCAATAAACCTTTATTTTTTAATTGAAGAAGAAACAGCTTTTCTCAAAAGTTAATTTGCAATCAAGAATCAAGCCTAGAATTTTAAATGAGTGGTATATAGTTAAAAAGATATCGTCAATGCAAAGATCTGAAAGTTGAGGAACCACTGTCCTTGATCTACTTACAATCATACTTTGAGTTTTGTTTGATTTTTTTTTTATTCAAACCTTAAGGCAAAGAAAGCACGACTGTTCTGTAGTGTATAGCATGAAAGGTTTTGGATTCTGTTGAATAACACAAAGTTAAGCAGAGCTTAAATAAAAAGATAAACCTCTCCACGTAACATTGCCGTGGGCATTGAAAGCGCTTAGAGAAGCAATGATGATGCAAGTGAATAAGAGAATAAACGAATGTGCAGAAACTTAGTGATAAGATACTCCATGCCAAACTAAGTGCAGATATCATAGCGCAAGAACTGAAATATCCCCCTGCCTGCTTGGTAGCATTGTATAACCAAAAAGGAGCCTATCTAAAGGTGCAGGAGCAAGAGAAAGCACAGGAGCACTGCAAGGAAGCATATCAAATTGCTTTCTCCGAACTAGTCACTTATATTAGTGAGATGAAAAATGCCAGACTCACTCTTTTTGAAGCTTGCTAACTTGACTATGCTTTGCAAGTAGAGGCAGGAATAGCTTGATGTTGAATTGCCTGATGTTCATTCTACTTGACTCAAGGATCAGTTGGTTTTTTAACATTCCCAAGCTGCAAGCTCATTGCAAAGGCCGAGATGTTATGCTGGTTTTTGAAAAGAATTTAGGATCAATCATCTCAAAAGCATTCAAGTACGGTGAAGTGATCCATTTAGTGAAATCTGCTGAGATATGATCATCATATCTCTTATCGCACCACTCATGTATCCAATGGATGGTTCTGTCATTTGTTTCCTGCTATGATGAGACATGCTCTATCATAAGTCAAATTTCAGTGGCACCTTTCACAGCACAGACCTATAACGGGCTGTACCACAATCACTGCTGCAATTTGTATGCATGATTGGGCATAGTGTGGACATCAAGTCACAAATTCAGCATGGAACATCAGATCTGACATTTCTCTATCACAGCTCCTAGGCATTTTAAGGACCATGAAACCTCTTTTGCAGGATGTATGGTCACGTATGTGTTCCAGTTCTGGAATCTTGTGCTGGAGATGGAGCTAACCATATTCACCCGGATCTACTCCTTAAGAGAAGGTGACTTCATCTTGTACTGTGAAGTACTTTCAGAACTGGTGACTTCTTTGCAAATAACAACGTCAATTATGGACGATGGAATCCAATTCCCCTTAGAGATATGATGTAACTTTATGAACAACATCCGGGTGTGGCCATGGAGTTTAACAAAGGAAACTTCATTTTCCACAAGTCTAGAATATAATTTTCTCCCACAGCGATCAATCCAGCCCACAAGCAAATTAATGTTGTGACCAAAGGTGATGCAGGAGTAATTGGGTTGACAGAAGATGCATCAGAACTTCGTAGGTGGATCGTCACTGGACCCGTAGTTAGTGGTCTAGTAGCTAAATCCAAGGCTATGTCTGGAATGAAAGATACCACCTGCAGCAGCAGACACTGAATGTCCAGAAATCTTTTTTGGTAAAAGTGAAATTATGCACGAGATGGGCAACCCATTCCAAGAGAAATCAACTGACATGCTGGTGCTAGACATGAAGAACAGTGCAGACCCAAAAGTAGCTACAAATCACTGGCGGGGCAAAAAGCATTTCAAATAATTTTTTTGGAAGTGCTAGATGATGGAGGTGACAGCCATTTCTATCATTCAGTCAAGAAAAAATCATTTCTTTCTTCACATAAGAATAGGCTGAGCTAATTTCTAAGGAAAAACTCCTCAAAGACGACTGTCAGTTATTCTAATGAGTGTTCATATCCTGTCAGAACAGGCAATGTGACTCAAGAATTCTTCAAGTACGAGAATCATTACCACCCTGCATCTCTCAATGACAAGCTTAATATATGTCAGAAATCACAGCTGGTTGAAAGTGTTGAAGCGAAAGTGAAAATCCAAGACAGAGAACCAAACGCAGATAAAATCCTCACTGATGGATCAATACTTATCAATGCCTTACCTCTACATACTTCAATGGCTTTCTATGACAATGCTAAAGACATCATCCCAGAAGTAGAATGGCATGGAGCCAGGCAAGAGTGGGTGAATTTAGTCTTTGATGTACTGTATATAAGAAGTCAAGTTTGAAATACGAGACTAGGCCGAAAAGAGGACAAGGAAGCAGAAAAGTATCAGGAACAAGCAAGTCACCAGATGATTGCAAAGCTTTCGCGATGCAAGCAAGAAGACTGAGGTGTTTCACTTCGTTGTGGAGATGTGTGAAGCAGAGACGGCAAGAAGTCATCATCACAAAAGAAGAGGCCATTAGCATCACAATGAAGTCTCTGTATGCAGTGTATCCATATTGCTATGAGGACGCTGACACTTGAATTTTTGCGGGTGCAGGACAACTCAACACCCCCGACTCAACGCCAGGACAACTCGACACCGGGACAACTCAGCACCGGGATAACTCAACACCAGGGCAACTATAAAAGTATAAAACACACACACACACACAACACACACAACACACACACACACACACACACACACATATATATATATATATATAGATAGATAGATATAATTGTTTTACTTGTCTCTTTTTAGTGAACAATGGAAACACTTTTTTATCCCAAACTACTTTCTACCATGGTTCTCCTTGTGATATAAACCACTGATCAGAAGCAAATGACCTGTAGATCATATAATTGTTTTGTTTTTCGATATTTGGTGGCTAAAGAGATTATAAGATTTACCTTTTCAGTGTCGGTGGTATTAGTATATTGTTCAGTTCAGTTAATCTGAATAAGCATATATCCATACTAGAATGTTGCTGTTCATCTCTTTACATCGAGCCCAATACTTAGAAATTTTGAAGGTACTGAAATATAAAGAAATATAAATTTGTCATCTCACCCAAAATGGAAATTCTTAGCCAAAGAGGAAAAGAAAAATTTACATATAAAGGACATTTATTTGTGTTTGATAAGATTAGTAAATTAGATAATAATGCAAAATTTTGGCTTTGCAATGCAAGGATTCATACAAAATTTGGATCTATTATCAAGGAAGTAAATAAGCATTCCCATAATTCATTTGCACCCAATGTTGAAGTGGCTGAAGTTTACACAGCCTTGAAACAACGCACAGTAGACACCATTGAAAAGCCAAGTGTAGCAATAAGTGAGATATTAACAAATATATCACAAGTTACGCTTGGACGCTTGGATCATTACCTGAGACTTCAGCTAGGAGAAAAACGATTAAATGCAAAAGGAATGCCGTAAGCGCTCATCCTCCAACTCCTGCAGATCTTCAAGAGTTAAGAGTTGCTACACCAATACAAGCTTTACATTCCAGAAGAAGGGATAGAAGAAAATTTCTCGATAGGCGATATTTGGCCTGGAATACACAGAATTCTGCTTTTTGGAAGGGAAAGTTGGTTGCAACATTTACATTCATCTGATACCCAATATCGAAAAGCTAACCAATTATATGATCTACAAGTCATTTGCTTCTGATCGGTAGTTAATATATATTACAAGGAGATCCATGAGACAAAGTAGTTTGGGATAAAGATGTGTATCCATTGTTCATTAAAAACAAGTATATAATATATATATATATATATATATATATATATATATATATATATATATATGTGTGTGTGTGTGTGTGTGTGTTGTGTGTGTGTGTGTGTATGTGTGTTTTTGTTATAGTTTTATAGTTGTCCCAGTGCCGAGTTGTCCTGGCGTTGAGTCGGCGGTGTTGAGTTGGTGGTGTTGAGTCGGCGGTGTTGAGTTGTCCCTTTCCCAATTTTTGCGCATGTCAGGGGTTTAACGACTGATGGAAGAAATTCTATTATCCTTAAGGCCAATGAAATGGACGTACTAGTCATAGCAGTATCGGTCCTGCCATCCTTACAGGAACTATATCTCAAGAAAATTCGGATTGCCTTTGGCCAAGGAGCCAAGATTCGATGGTTTCCAGTCCATTGGGGAGTTTCTGCAACAGGGCTTGAGAAAGGTAGAGGGATCTCATATTTTCATGAATTTACTGGATGGGAAAGGGAAGAAATTTGCATGCAGACTTGGAACATATTTGATGATTGTTTCTGAAACATTCACTAATCTAAGCCAGCATCCAACATTATACCGTGATCTTGAACTGCAGAGCCTGGAGAGATTCGTTGTCATGTACGACAGATCAAGGGCAACTGCTAGTGTGGATGAAGCAAGACTAGATCTTCTTTGCCTGTAAGCAGAGATCATACAACTCAATTACACCAACACAGGCAGCTCTCAGAGTACACACAAAGTATGCAGCCTATCAGGCTAGGATTATCTGGGGCCAGGCAAACATCTCACACCTGGGACAATCAGTCAGACTGAATGGGGGTGTATATAGAAAGGAGAGACATAGCAGATATGTAGGAGAACACTACCCCGTATTGGAGCAAGCTGTCAGACACCGACAAAGTGTTCCTGTAAGAGAGGCTGCAAAGGAAGTTGCAAGTGCTAATAATCAGCGCTCCCATGCACATCACTCTATAGCTGCTTATGTGAATAGTAGCAGCTGGAGAACCAGTTGCGTGGTTTGTTAATTGTGGTGTAAAGCTTTCAAAATGAAACTCAAAACAGTCTGGTGGTCATCTTGAAAAAATAGTAAAACCTTAAAAAATATGTTACTGTTTTATGAACAATGAGATCTTGAAAAATATGTGTAATTTTGCTTTATAAACATTTTAATCTACTTCAGTCGGCTTGATAACATAGGAATCCATATCTAGATCATGAAAATCGGACAACTAATATATACTTCTATGCAAAACATCAACTTCGGGTAACAAATTTGGCAGCCATCTTGAATTTTGAATTGGCTAATTGGCCAGTTATGATTAGTATCACTTGGAGAACAAGTGCGTCAAACTTTATATTTGTATCATTATTAGCACAATCCCTCTAAAATTCACTATTATCTTCTGTACTAATATTAAGAAAATTAATAGACCGAGAACACTACCCTGAGGAACATCAGATATTACACATAGTCACTATGGGGCCAATCAACAACTATTCTCTGCAATTACCAGGCATTTAAGTAACCTCTCTTATGATCTGCTCACTGCCTGATTCAGAGGCAAAATCCGAAGCTTTTAAGCTATGGCGATCATTAGGAGAAACAAAATTTGAACACCCCCTATGGTGAGCGTTGAAACCATCAACAAACGCAGAAGTGGCCTATCTGTCATCTTGTATCTTAGCCATAGTGGTAAAAAGATAATCAAAGCTAGAATCATCCTAGTCTGGACTCCGATAGATCGAACACAAAAAAAATGTTGATAATGACCTGAATCTCAAGGCACCCTCATCAAGGCTATTAGGTACTCTTCCCTAATGTAAACTGTCATACCCCTTGCCCTAGGAAAGGCATCCCGTTTCAAAGTTATAGGTTTCTTAAAACCTGGAGTAAGCATCTCTGCCGAGTGCTACATTTGAGAAACCAAATTCTCTGAGTAATAGAATATCATACTGTCTAGAGACAACTGTAAGATCACCAATATTGCCTTGTACGCCACGAATATAGCAATGCACTAGAAAACACCAGCAAACACTAGGACGTACTGGTTTTGGATTTTGTTCAATATCTTCAAACACTAAGAACTAAAAACAATAAAAAGATCTCATCATACTTGAAACATAATACTAAAGATAACAATAACAATATGTAAGTCTACACGACTATATAAAGAGTGACTCATACAACTCATTGTCTATGGACAAAATATCGGATAAAATGGGTCAACATGTAACAGACGCACCATGCAAGGCTAAGAACCCTCCAGGATAACCACTAACATTGACGTAGGGAGAGTAACGATGATTTTCAAAATGAATACCATAGCGAGAGGTAAAGAAATAGAACCATCAGGCACCCGTGGCCCTTATATTAAGCGTACCCTACACACCACATGGAAAAAATAAATAAAAGTAGATTAGTGTGCCTGAGTTTACCCTCAAGCAAGTGAACTCAAGATAGTGGAAGACCATCGTACAGAGACTATAACACTACTATTAGAGTGTCCTTCCGCTAGACGAGCTGCTTACCATATAAAGGGTCATTTCTGCCTATACCAGGTATAAAGTAGTCACTAAACAATTACTGTAGTTAACAACTCGAGTGTGTGCAATTGTGTTTGTATATATATATATACATACATATATATATATATATATATATATATATATATATATATATATATATATATATATATATATATATATATTGATGGCCAAGTAGATTGGTCAACTGTCTCTCAGAGATTGGGAGGTATTCATAAAAATGAAGGATATCCTTGTAAGCATAAGGTAGAAGTGCAAGCTAATTCTCTGAAGCAAAAGGTAGAAGTATAAGCAAATCTTTCTTTCCATATTCATGATGATTACCTTTTACTTGCGAGGATATCCTCCAAGCAGAAGTAAAAGGTTGACTCGTGTTTCGGGAGCACTTAGTTACATGTTGGAACTTGGAAGATTTAATTTGTGCTGTCAAGATAAGAACGAGTTTAGTATTTATAATACGTATTTAATGCCCTGTTTTTACTTATATTTAATTAAGTTTACGCATCAGAAAGAACACAGACGCCGCCGCTCCTTCCCCAAAGCCTCGCTGGCAACATCTATCCCCCACCCCTTGCATTAGAAGTTCTTTGACCTATTTTTAGCTCCCCCACCCCTTGCATTAGAAGTTCTTTGACCTCTTTTTAGCTCCCACACCCCTTGCATTAGAAGTTCTTTGACCTCTTTTTAGCTTCCACACCCCTTGCATTAGAAGTTCTTTGACCTCTTTTTAGCTTCCACACCCCTTGCATTAGAAGTTCTTTGACCTCTTTTTAACTTCCCCACCCCTTGCAGTAGAAGTTCTTTGACCTCTTTTTAGCTCCCACACCCCTTGCATTAGAAGTTCTTTGACCTCTTTTTAGCTCCCACACCCCTTGCATTAGAAGTTCTTTGACATCTTTTTAGCTTCCACACCCCTTGCATTAGAAGTTCTTTGACCTCTTTTTAGCTTCCACACCCCTTGCATTAGAAGTTCTTTGACCTCTTTTTAACTTCCCCACCCCTTGCAGTAAAAGTTCTTTGACCTCTTTTTAGCTCCCACACCCCTTGCATTAGAAGTTCTTTGACCTCTTTTTAGCTCCCACACCCCTTGCATTAGAAGTTCTTTGACCTCTTTTTAGCTTCCCCACCCCTTGCATTACAAGTTCTTTGACCTCTTTTTAGCTCCCACACCCTTGCATTAGGAGTTCTTTGACCTCTTTTTAGCTCCCCCACCCCTTGCATTAGAAGTTCTTTGACCTCTTTTTAGCTCCCACACCTCTTGCATTAGAAGTTCTTTGACCTCATTTTTGCTTCCCCACCCCTTGCATTAGAAGTTCTTTGACCTCTTTTTAGCTCCCACACCCCTTGCATTAGAAGTTTTTTGACCTCTGTTTAGCTCCCACACCCCGTGCATTAGAAGTTCTTTGACCTCTTTTTAGCTCCCCAACCCCTTGCATTAGAAGTTCTTTGACCTCTTTTTAGCTCCCACACCTCTAGCATTAGAAGTTCTTTGACCTCTTTTTAGCTCCCACACCCCTTGCATTAGAAGTTCTTTGACCTCTTTTTTAGCTCCCACACCCCTTGCATTAGAAGTACTTTGACCTCTTTTTAGCTCCCCCACCCCTTGCATTAGAAGTTCTTTGACCTCTTTTTAGCTCCCACACCCCTTGCATTAGAAGTTCTTTGACCTCTTTTTAGCTCCCCAACCCCTTGCATTAGAAATTCTTTGACCTCTTTTTAGCTCCCACACCTCTAGCATTAGAAGTTCTTTGACCTCTTTTTAGCTCCCACACCCCTTGCATTAGAAGTTCTTTGACCTCTTTTTAGCTCCCACACCTCTAGCATTAGAAGTTCTTTGACCTCTTTTTAGCTCCCCCACCCCTTGCATTAGAAGTTCTTTGACCTCTTTTTAGCTTCCACACCACTTGCATTAGAAGTTCTTTGAACTCTTTTTAGCTCCCACACCCCTTGCATTAGAAGTTCTTTGACCTCTTTTTAGCTCCCACACCTCTAGCATTAGAAGTTCTTTGACCTCTTTTTAGCTCCCCCACCCCTTGCATTAGAAGTTCTTTGACCTCTTTTTAGCTCCCACACCCCTTGCATTAGAAGTTCTTTGACCTCTTTTTAGCTCCCACACCCCTGGCATTAGAAGTTCTTTGACCTCTTTTTAGCTCCCCCACCCCTTGCATTAGAAGTTCTTTGACCTCTTTTTTAGCTCCCACACCCCTTGCATTAGAAGTTCTTTGACCTCATTTTAGCTTCCCCACCGCTTGCATTAGAAGTTCTTTGACCTCTTTTTAGCTCCCACACCCCTTGCATTAGAAGTTCTTTGACCTCTTTTTAGCTCCCACACCCCGTGCATTAGAAATTCTTTGACCTCTTTTTAGCTCCCCAACCCCTTGCATTAGAAGTTCTTTGACCTCTTTTTAGCTCCCACACCTCTAGCATTAGAAGTTCTTTGACCTCTTTTTAGCTCCCACACCCCTTGCATTAGAAGTTCTTTGACCTCTTTTTAGCTCCCACACCTCTAGCATTAGAAGTTCATTGACCTCTTTTTAGCTCCCCCCCATTGCATTAGAAGTTCTTTGACCTCTTTTTAGCTTCCACACTACTTGCATTAGAAATTCTTTGACCTCTTTTTAGCTCCCCCACCCCTTGCATTAGAAGTTCTTTGACCTCTTTTTAGCTCCCACACCCCTTCCATTAGAAGTTCTTTGACCTCTATTTAGCTCCCACACCTCTAGCATTAGAAGTTCTTTGACCTCTTTTTAGCTCCCACACCCCTTGCATTAGAAGTTCTTTGACATCTTTTTAGCTCCCACACCCCATACATTGGAAGTTCTTTGACCTCTTTTTAGCTCCCCCACCCCTTGCATTAGAAGTTCTTTGACCTCTTTTTAGCTCCCACACCCCTTGCATTAAAAGTTCTTTGACCTCATTTTAGCTTCCCCACCCCTGGCATTAGAAGTTCTTTGACCTCTTTTTAGCTCCCACACCCCTTGCATTAGAAGTTCTTTGACCTCTGTTTAGCTCCCACACCCCGTGCATTAGAAGTTCTTTGACCTCTTTTTAGCTCCCCAACCCCTTGCATTAGAAGTTCTTTGACCTCTTTTTAGCTCCCACACCTCTAGCATTAGAAGTTCTTTGACCTCTTTTTAGCTCCCACACCCCTTGCATTAGAAGTTCTTTGACCTCTTTTTTAGCTCCCACACCCCTTGCATTAGAAGTACTTTGACCTCTTTTTAGCTCCCCCACCCCTTGCATTAGAAGTTCTTTGACCTCGTTTTAGCTCCCACACCCCGTGCATTAGAAGTTCTTTGACCTCTTTTTAGCTCCCCAGCCCCTTGCATTAGAAGTTCTTTGACCTCTTTTTAGCTCCCACACCTCTAGCATTAGAAGTTCTTTGACCTCTTTTAAGCTCCCACACCCCTTGCATTAGAAGTTCTTTGACCTCTTTTTAGCTCCCACACCTCAAGCATTAGAAGTTCTTTGACCTCTTTTTAGCTCCCCCACCCCTTGCATTAGAAGTTCTTTGACCTCTTTTTAGCTTCCACACCACTTGCATTAGAAATTATTTGACCTCTATTTAGCTCCCCCACCCCTTGCATTAGAAGTTCTTTGAACTCTTTTTAGCTCCCACACCCCTTGCATTAGAAGTTCTTTGACCTCTTTTTAGTTCCCACACCTCTAGCATTAGAAGTTCTTTGACCTCTTTTTAGCTCCCCCACCCCTTGCATTAGAAGTTCTTTGACATCTTTTTAGCTCCCACACCCCTTGCATTAGAAGTTCTTTGACCTCTTTTTAGCTCCCACACCCCTTGCATTAGAAGTTCTTTGACCTCTTTTTAGCTCCCCCACCCCTTGCATTAGAAGTTCTTTGACCTCTTTTTTAGCTCCCACACCCCTTGCATTAGAAGTTCTTTGACCTCATTTTAGCTTCACCACCGCTTGCATTAGAAGTTCTTTGACCTCTTTTTAGCTCCCCCACCCCTTGCATTAGAAGTTCTTTGACCTCTTTTTAGCTCCCACACCCCGTGCATTAGAAATTCTTTGACCTCTTTTTAGCTCCCCAACCCCTTGCATTAGAAGTTCTTTGACCTCTTTTTAGCTCCCACACCTCTAGCATTAGAAGTTCTTTGATCTCTTTTTAGCTCCCACACCCCTTGCATTAGAAGTTCTTTGACCTCTTTTTAGCTCCCACACCTCTAGCATTAGACGTTCTTTGACCTCTTTTTAGGTTCCACACTACTTGTATTAGAAATTCTTTGACCTCTTTTTAGCTCCCCCACCCCTTGCATTAGAAGTTCTTTGACCTCTTTTTAGCTCCCCCACCCCTTGCATTAGAAGTTCTTTGACCTCTTTTTAGCTCCCCAGCCCCTTGCATTAGAAGTTTTTTGACCTCTTTTTAGCTTCAACACCCCTTGCATTAGAAGTTCTTTGACCTCTTTTTAGCTTCCACACCCCTTGCATTAGAAGTTCTTTGACCTCTTTTTAACTTCCCCACCCCTTGCAGTAGAAGTTCTTTGACCTCTTTTTAGCTCCCACACCCCTTGCATTAGAAGTTCTTTGACCTCTTTTTAGCTCCCCAACACCTTGCATTAGAAGTTCTTTGACCTCTTTTTAGCTTCCCCACCCCTTGCATTACAAGTTCTTTGACCTCTTTTTAGCTCCCACACCCCTTGCATTAGGAGTTCTTTGACCTCTTTTTAGCTCCCCCACCCCTTGCATTAGAAGTTCTTTGACCTCTTTTTAGCTTCCACAACCCTTGCATTAGAAGTTCTTTGACCTCATTTTAGCTTCCCCACCCCTTGCATTAGAAGTTCTTTGACCTCTTTTTAGCTCCCACACCCCTTGCATTAGAAGTTCTTTGACCTCTGTTTAGCTCCCACACCCCGTGCATTAAAAGTTCTTTGACCTCTTTTTAGCTCCCCAACCCCTTGCATTAGAAGTTCTTTGACCTCTTTTTAGCTCCCACACCTCTAGCATTAGAAGTTCTTTGATCTCTTTTTAGCTCCCACACCCCTTGCATTAGAAGTTCTTTGACCTCTTTTTTAGCTCCCACACCCCTTGCATTAGAAGTACTTTGACCTCTTTTTAGCTCCCCCACCCCTTGCATTAGAAGTTCTTTGACCTCTTTTTAGCTCCCACACCCCTTGCATTTGAAGTTCTTTGACCTCTTTTTAGCTCCCCAACCCCTTGCATTAGAAATTCTTTGACCTCTTTTTAGCTCCCACACCTCTAGCATTAGAAGTTCTTTGACCTCTTTTTAGCTCCCACACCCCTTGCATTAAAAGTTCTTTGACCCCTTTTAGCTCCCACACCTCTAGCATTAGAAGTTCTTTGACCTCTTTTTAGCTCCCCCACCCCTTGCATTAGAAGTTCTTTGACCTCTTTTTAGCTTCCACACCACTTGCATTAGAAGTTCTTTGAACTCTTTTTAGCTCCCACACCCCTTGCATTAGAAGTTCTTTGACCTCTTTTTAGCTCCCACACCTCTAGCATTAGAAGTTCTTTGACCTCTTTTTAGCTCCCCCACCCCTTGCATTAGAAGTTCTTTGACATCTTTTTAGCTCCCACACCCCTTGCATTAGAAGTTCTTTGACCTCTTTTTAGCTCCCACACCCCTTGCATTAGAAGTTCTTTGACCTCTTTTTAGCTCCCCCACCCCTTGCATTAGAAGTTCTTTGACCTCTTTTTTAGCTCCCACACCCCTTGCATTAGAAGTTCTTTGACCTCATTTTAGCTTCCCCACCCCTTGCAATAGAAGTTCTTTGACCTCTTTTTAGCTCCCACACCCCTTGCATTAGAAGTTCTTTGACCTCTTTTTAGCTCCCACACCCCGTGCATTAGAAATTCTTTGACCTCTTTGTAGCTCCCCAACCCCTTGCATTAGAAGTTCTTTGACCTCTTTTTAGCTCCCACACCTCTAGCATTAGAAGTTCTTTGACCTCTTTTTAGCTCCCACACCCCTTGCATTAGAAGTTCTTTGACCTCTTTTTAGCTACCACACCTCTAGCATTAGAAGTTCTTTGACCTCTTTTTAGCTCCCCCCCCCCCATTGCTTTAGAAGTTCTTTGACCTCTTTTTAGCTTCCACACTACTTGCATTAGAAATTCTTTGATCTCTTTTTAGCTCCCCCACCCCTTGCATTAGAAGTTCTTTGACCTCTTTTTAGCTCCCACACCCCTTTGCATTAGAAGTTCTTTGACCTCTATTTAGCTCCCACACCTCTAGCATTAGAAGTTCTTTGACCTCTTTTTAGCTCCCCCACCCCTTGCATTAGAAGTTCTTTGACATCTTTTTAGCTCCCACACCCCTTACATTGGAAGTTCTTTGACATCTTTTTAGCTCCCCCACCCCTTGCATTAGAAGTTCTTTGACCTCTTTTTAGCTCCCACACCCCTTGCATTAGAAGTTCTTTGACCTCTTTTTAGCTCCCACACCCCTTGCATTAGAAGTTCTTTGACCTCTTTTTAGCTCCCACACCTCTAGCATTAGAAGTTCTTTGACCTCTTTTTAGCTCCCCCACCCCTTGCATTAGAAGTTCTTTGACCTCTTTTTAGCTTCCACACCACTTGCATTAGAAGTTCTTTGAACTCTTTTTAGCTCCCACACCCCTTGCATTAGAAGTTCTTTGACCTCTTTTTAGCTCCCACACCTCTAGCATTAGAAGTTCTTTGACCTCTTTTTAGCTCCCCCACCCCTTGCATTAGAAGTTCTTTGACCTCTTTTTAGCTCCCACACCCCTTGCATTAGAAGTTCTTTGACCTCTTTTTAGCTCCCACACCCCTGGTATTAGAAGTTCTTTGACCTCTTTTTAGCTCCCCCACCCCTTGCATTAGAAGTTCTTTGACCTCTTTTTTAGCTCCCACACCCCTTGCATTAGAAGTTCTTTGACCTCATTTTAGCTTCCCCACCGCTTGCATTAGAAGTTTTTTGACCTCTTTTTAGCTCCCACACCCCTTGCATTAGAAGTTCTTTGACCTCTTTTTAGCTCCCACACCCCGTGCATTAGAAATTCTTTGACCTCTTTTTAGCTCCCCAACCCCTTGCATTAGAAGTTCTTTGACCTCTTTTTAGCTCCCACACCTCTAGCATTAGAAGTTCTTTGACCTCTTTTTAGCTCCCACACCCCTTGCATTAGAAGTTCTTTGACCTCTTTTTAGCTCCCACACCTCTAGCATTAGAAGTTCATTGAACTCTTTTTAGCTCCCCCCCATTGCATTAGAAGTTCTTTGACCTCTTTTTAGCTTCCACACTACTTGCATTAGAAATTCTTTGACCTCTTTTTAGCTCCCCCACCCCTTGCATTAGAAGTTCTTTGACCTCTTTTTAGCTCCCACACCCCTTCCATTAGAAGTTCTTTGACCTCTATTTAGCTCCCACACCTCTAGCATTAGAAGTTCTTTGACCTCTTTTTAGCTCCCACACCCCTTGCATTAGAAGTTCTTTGACATCTTTTTAGCTCCCACACCCCTTACATTGGAAGTTCTTTGACCTCTTTTTAGCTCCCCCACCCCTTGCATTAGAAGTTCTTTGACCTCTTTTTAGCTCCCACACCCCTTGCATTAAAAGTTCTTTGACCTCATTTTAGCTTCCCCACCCCTTGCATTAGAAGTTCTTTGACCTCTTTTTAGCTCCCACACCCCTTGCATTAGAAGTTCTTTGACCTCTGTTTAGCTCCCACACCCCGTGCATTAGAAGTTCTTTGACCTCTTTTTAGCTCCCCAACCCCTTGCATTAGAAGTTCTTTGACCTCTTTTTAGCTCCCACACCTCTAGCATTAGAAGTTCTTTGACCTCTTTTTAGCTCCCACACCCCTTGCATTAGAAGTTCTTTGACCTCTTTTTTAGCTCCCACACCCCTTGCATTAGAAGTACTTTGACCTCTTTTTAGCTCCCCCACCCCTTGCATTAGAAGTTCTTTGACCTCGTTTTAGCTCCCACACCCCGTGCATTAGAAGTTCTTTGACCTCTTTTTAGCTCCCCAGCCCCTTGCATTAGAAGTTCTTTGACCTCTTTTTAGCTCCCACACCTCTAGCATTAGAAGTTCTTTGACCTCTTTTAAGCTCCCACACCCCTTGCATTAGAAGTTCTTTGACCTCTTTTTAGCTCCCACACCTCAAGCATTAGAAGTTCTTTGACCTCTTTTTAGCTCCCCCACCCCTTGCATTAGAAGTTCTTTGACCTCTTTTTAGCTTCCACACCACTTGCATTAGAAATTCTTTGACCTCTATTTAGCTCCCCCACCCCTTGCATTAGAAGTTCTTTGAACTCTTTTTAGCTCCCACACCCCTTGCATTAGAAGTTCTTTGATCTCTTTTTAGCTCCCACACCTCTAGCATTAGAAGTTCTTTGACATCTTTTTAGCTCCCCCACCCCTTGCATTAGAAGTTCTTTGACATCTTTTTAGCTCCCACACCCCTTGCATTAGAAGTTCTTTGACCTCTTTTTAGCTCCCACACCCCTTGCATTAGAAGTTCTTTGACCTCTTTTTAGCTCCCCCACCCCTTGCATTAGAAGTTCTTTGACCTCTTTTTTAGCTCCCACACCCCTTGCATTAGAAGTTCTTTGACCTCATTTTTAGCTTCACCACCGCTTGCATTAGAAGTTCTTTGACCTCTTTTTAGCTCCCACACCCCTTGCATTAGAAGTTCTTTGACCTCTTTTTAGCTCCCACACCCCGTGCATTAGAAATTCTTTGACCTCTTTTTAGCTCCCCAACCCCTTGCATTAGAAGTTCTTTGACCTCTTTTTAGCTCCCACACCTCTAGCATTAGAAGTTCTTTGATCTCTTTTTAGCTCCCACACCCCTTGCATTAGAAGTTCTTTGACCTCTTTTTAGCTCCCACACCTCTAGCATTAGAAGTTCTTTGACCTCTTTTTAGCTTCCACACTACTTGTATTAGAAATTCTTTGACCTCTTTTTAGCTCCCCCACCCCTTGCATTAGAAGTTCTTTGACCTCTTTTTAGCTCCCCCACCCCTTGCATTAGAAGTTCTTTGACCTCTTTTTAGCTCCCCAGCCCCTTGCATTAGAAGTTTTTTGACCTCTTTTTAGCTTCAACACCCCTTGCATTAGAAGTTCTTTGACCTCTTTTTAGCTTCCACACCCCTTGCATTAGAAGTTCTTTGACCTCTTTTTAACTTCCCCACCCCTTGCAGTAGAAGTTCTTTGACCTCTTTTTAGCTCCCACACCCCTTGCATTAGAAGTTCTTTGACCTCTTTTTAGCTCCCCAACACCTTGCATTAGAAGTTCTTTGACCTCTTTTTAGCTTCCCCACCCCTTGCATTACAAGTTCTTTGACCTCTTTTTAGCTCCCACACCCCTTGCATTAGGAGTTCTTTGACCTCTTTTTAGCTCCCCCACCCCTTGCATTAGAAGTTCTTTGACCTCTTTTTAGCTTCCACAACCCTTGCATTAGAAGTTCTTTGACATCATTTTAGCTTCCCCACCCCTTGCATTAGAAGTTCTTTGACCTCTTTTTAGCTCCCACACCCCTTGCATTAGAAGTTCTTTGACCTCTGTTTAGCTCCCACACCCCGTGCATTAAAAGTTCTTTGACCTCTTTTTAGCTCCCCAACCCCTTGCATTAGAAGTTCTTTGACCTCTTTTTAGCTCCCACACCTCTAGCATTAGAAGTTCTTTGATCTCTTTTTAGCTCCCACACCCCTTGCATTAGAAGTTCTTTGACCTCTTTTTTAGCTCCCACACCCCTTGCATTAGAAGTACTTTGACCTCTTTTTAGCTCCCCCACCCCTTGCATTAGAAGTTCTTTGACCTCTTTTTAGCTCCCACACCCCTTGCATTTGAAGTTCTTTGACCTCTTTTTAGCTCCCCAACCCCTTGCATTAGAAATTCTTTGACCTCTTTTTAGCTCCCACACCTCTAGCATTAGAAGTTCTTTGACCTCTTTTTAGCTCCCACACCCCGTGCATTAAAAGTTCTTTGACCTCTTTCAGCTCCCACACCTCTAGCATTAGAAGTTCTTTGACCTCTTTTTAGCTCCCCCACCCCTTGCATTAGAAGTTCTTTGACCTCTTTTTAGCTTCCACACCACTTGCATTAGAAGTTCTTTGAACTCTTTTTAGCTCCCACACCCCTTGCATTAGAAGTTCTTTGACCTCTTTTTAGCTCCCACACCTCTAGCATTAGAAGTTCTTTGACCTCTTTTTAGCTCCCCCACCCCTTGCATTAGAAGTTCTTTGACATCTTTTTAGCTCCCACACCCCTTGCATTAGAAGTTCTTTGACCTCTTTTTAGCTCCCACACCCCTTGCATTAGAAGTTCTTTGACCTCTTTTTAGCTCCCCCACCCCTTGCATTAGAAGTTCTTTGACCTCTTTTTTAGCTCCCACACCCCTTGCATTAGAAGTTCTTTGACCTCATTTTAGCTCCCCCACCCCTTGCAATAGAAGTTCTTTGACCTCTTTTTAGCTCCCACACCCCTTGCATTAGAAGTTCTTTGACCTCTTTTTAGCTCCCACACCCCGTGCATTAGAAATTCTTTGACCTCTTTGTAGCTCCCCAACCCCTTGCATTAGAAGTTCTTTGACCTCTTTTTAGCTCCCACACCTCTAGCATTAGAAGTTCTTTGACCTCTTTTTAGCTCCCACACCCCTTGCATTAGAAGTTCTTTGACCTCTTTTTAGCTACCACACCTCTAGCATTAGAAGTTCTTTGATCTCTTTTTAGCTCCCCCCCCATTGCTTTAGAAGTTCTTTGACCTCTTTTTAGCTTCCACACTACTTGCATTAGAAATTCTTTGATCTCTTTTTAGCTCCCCCACCCCTTGCATTAGAAGTTCTTTGACCTCTTTTTAGCTCCCACACCCCTTTGCATTAGAAGTTCTTTGACCTCTATTTAGCTCCCACACCTCTAGCATTAGAAGTTCTTTGACCTCTTTTTAGCTCCCCCACCCCTTGCATTAGAAGTTCTTTGACATCTTTTTAGCTCCCACACCCCTTACATTGGAAGTTCTTTGACATCTTTTTAGCTCCCCCACCCCTTGCATTAGAAGTTCTTTGACCTCTTTTTAGCTCCCACACCCCTTGCATTAGAAGTTCTTTGACCTCATTTTAGCTTCCCCACCCCTTGCATTAGAAGTTCTTTGACCTCTTTTTAGCTCCCACACCCCTTGCATTAGAAGTTCTTTGACCTCTGTTTAGCTCCCACACCCCGTGCATTAGAAGTTCTTTGACCTCTTTTTAGCTCCCCAACCCCTTGCATTAGAAGTTCTTTGACCTCTTTTTAGCTCCCACACCTCTAGCATTAGAAGTTCTTTGACCTCTTTTTAGCTCCCACACCCCTTGCATTAGAAGTTCTTTGACCTCTTTTTTAGCTCCCACACCCCTTGCATTAGAAGTACTTTGACCTCTTTTTAGCTCCCCCACCCCTTGCATTAGAAGTTCTTTGACCTCGTTTTAGCTCCCACACCCCGTGCATTAGAAGTTCTTTGACCTCTTTTCAGCTCCCCAGCCCCTTGCATTAGAAGTTCTTTGACCTCTTTTTAGCTCCCACACCTCTAGCATTAGAAGTTCTTTGACCTCTTTTAAGCTCCCCCACCCCTTGCATTAGAAGTTCTTTGACCTCTTTTTAGCTCCCACACCTCTAGCATTAGAAGTTCTTTGACCTCTTTTTAGCTCCCCCACCCCTTGCATTAGAAGTTCTTTGACCTCTTTTTAGCTTCCACACCACTTGCATTAGATATTCTTTGACCTCTTTTTAGCTCCCCCACCCCTTGCATTAGAAGTTCTTTGAACTCTCTTTAGCTCCCACACCCCTTGCATTAGAAGTTCTTTGACCTCTTTTTAGCTCCCCCACCCCTTGCATTAGAAGTTTTTTGACCTCTTTTTAGCTCCCCCACCCGTTGCATTAGAAGTTCTTTGACATCTTTTTAGCTCCCACACCCCTTGCATTAGAAGTTCTTTGACCTCTTTTTAGCTCCCACACCCCTTGCATTAGAAGTTCTTTGACCTCTTTTTAGCTCCCCCACCCCTTGCATTAGAAGTTCTTTGACCTCTTTTTTAGCTCCCACTCCCCTTGCATTAGAAGTTCTTTGACCTCATTTTAGCTTCCCCACCGCTTGCATTAGAAGTTCTTTGACCTCTTCTTAGCTCCCACACCCCTTGCATTAGAAGTTTTTTGACCTCTTTTTAGCTCCCACACCCCGTGCATTAGAAATTCTTTGACCTCTTTTTAGCTCCCCAACACCTTGCATTAGAAGTTCTTTGACCTCTTTTTAGCTCCCACACCTCTAGCATTAGAAGTTCTTTGATCTCTTTTTAGCTCCCACACCCCTTGCATTAGAAGTTCTTTGACCTCTTTTTAGCTCCCACACCTCTAGCATTAGAAGTTCTTTGACCTCTTTTTAGCTTCCACACCCCGTGCATTAGAAATTCTTTGACCTCTTTTTAGCTCCCCCACCCCTTGCATTAGAAGTTCTTTGACCTCTTTTTAGCTCCCCCACCCCTTGCATTAGAAGTTCTTCGACCTCTTTTTAGCTCCCCAGCCCCTTGCATTAGAAGTTCTTTGACCTCTTTTTAGCTCCCACACCTCTAGCATTAGAAGTTCTTTGATCTCTTTTTAGCTCCCACACCCCTTGCATTAGAAGTTCTTTGACCTCTTTTTAGCTTCCACACTACTTGCATTAGAAATTCTTTGACCTCTTTTTAGCTCCCCCACCCCTTGCATTAGAAGTTCTTTGACCTCTTTTTAGCTCCCACACCCCTTGCATTAGAAGTTCTTTGACCTTTATTTAGCTCCCACACCTCTAGCATTAGAAGTTCTTTGACCTCTTTTTAGCTCCCCCACCCCTTGCATTAGAAGTTCTTTGACATCTTTTTAGCTCCCACACCCCTTACATTAGAAGTTCTTTGACCTCTTTTTAGCTCCCACACCCCTTGCATTAGAAGTTTTATGACCTCTTTTTAGCTCCCCCACCCCTTTCATTAAAAGTTCTTTGACCTCTTTTTAGCTCCCACACCTCTAGTATTAGAAGTTCTTTGTCCTTTTTTTTAGCTGCCCCACCCCTTGCATTAAAAGTTCTTTGACCTCTTTTTAGCTCCCACACCCCTTGCATTTGAAGTTCTTTGACCTCTTTTTAGCTTCCCCACCCCGTGCATTAGAAGTTCTTTGACCTCTTTTTAGCTCCCCCACCCCTTGCATTAGAAGTTTTTTTACCTCTTTTTAGCTCCCACACCCCTTGCATTAGAAGTTCTTTGACCTCTTTTTAGCTCCCACACCCCTTGCATTAGAAGTTCTTTGGCCTCTTTTTAGCTCCCCCACCCCTTGCATTAGAAGTTCTTTGACCTCTTTTTAGCTCCCACACCCCTTGCATTAGAAGTTCTTTGACCTCTTTCTAGCTTCCACACCCCTTGCATTAGAAGTACTTTGACCTCTTTTTAGCTTCCCCCCCTTGCATTAGAATTTCTTTGACCTCTTTTTAGCTCCCACACCCCTTGCATTAGAAGTTCTTTGACCTCTTTTTAGCTCCCACACCCCTTGCATTAGAAGTTCTTTGACCTCTTTTTAGCTCACACACCCCGTGCATTAGAAGTTCTTTGACCTCTTTTTAGCTTCCCACCCCTTGCATTAGAAGTTCTTTGACCTCTTTTTAGCTTTCCCCCCCTTGCATTAGAAGTTCTTTGACCTCTATTTAGCTCCCCCACCCCTTGCATTAGAAGTTCTTTGACCTCTTTTTAGCTCCCACACCCCTTGCATCAGAAGTTCTTTGACCTCATTTTAGCTTCCCCACCCCTTGCATTAGAAGTTCTTTGACCTCTTTTTAGCTCCCACACCCCTTACATGAGAAGTTCTTTGACCTCTTTTTAGCTCCCACACCTCTTGCATTAGAAGTTCTTTGACCTCCTTTTAGCTCCCACACCCCTTGCATTAGAAGTTCTTTGATCTCTTTTTAGCTCCCACACCCCTTGCATTAAAAGTTCTTTGACCTCCTTTTAGCTCCCACACCCTTCGCAATAGAAGTTCTTTGACCTCTTTTTAGCTTCCCCACCCCTTGCATTAGAAGCTCCTTGACCTCCTTTTAGCTTCCCCACCCCTTGCATTAGAAGTTCTTTGAACTCTTTTATCTCCCACACCCCTTGCATTAGAAGAAGTTCTTTGACCTCTTTTTAGCTTCTCCACCTCTTGCATTAGAAGTTATTTAATCTCTTTTTAGCTCCCACACCCCTTGCATTAGAAGTTTTTTTGACCTCTTTTTAGCTTCCCCACCTCTTGCATTAGAAATGCTTTGATCTCTCTTTAGCTCCCACACCCCTTGCATTAGAAGTTCTTTGACATCCTTTTAGCTTCCCCACCTCTTGCATTAGAAGTTCTTTGATCTCTTTTTAGCTCCCACACCCCTTGCATTAGAAGTTTTTTGACCTCCTTTTAGCTTCCCCACCTCTTGCATTAGAAGTTCTTTGAACTCTTTTTAGCTCCCTCACCCCTTGCATTAGAAGTTCTTTGACCTCATTTTAGCTTCCCCACCTCTTGCATTAGAAGTTCTTTGATCTCTTTTTAGCTCCCACACCCCTTGCATTAGGAGTTCTTTGACCTCCTTTTAGCTCCCACACCCTTTGCAGTAGAAGTTCTTTGATATCTTTTTAGCTTCCCCACCCCTTGCATTAGAAGTTCTTTGACCTCTTTTTAGCTCCCACACCCCTTGCATTAGAAGTTCTTTGACATCCTTTTAGCTTCCCCACCTCTTGCATTAGAAGTTCTTTGATATCTTTTTAGCTTCCCCACCCCTTGCATTAGAAGTTCTTTGACCTCCTTTTAGCTCCCACACCTCTAGTATTAGAAGTTCTTTGACCTCTTTTTAGCTTCCCCACCTCTTGCATTAGAAGTTCTTTGGTCTCTTTTTAGCTCTTACACCCCTTGCATTAGAAGTTCTTTGACCTCCTTTTAGCTTCCCCACCTCTTGCATTAGAAGTTCTTTGACCTCCTTTTAGCTTCCCCAACTCTTGCATTAGAAGTTCTTTGACCTCTTTTTAGCTCCCACACCCCTTGCATTAGAAGTTCTTTGACCTCCTTTTAGCTTCCCCACCTCTTGCATTAGAAGTTCTTTGAACTCTTTTTAGCTCCCACACCCCTTGCATTAGAAGTTCTTTGACCTCCTTTTAGCTCCCACACCCTTTGCATTAGAAGTTCTTTGACCTCTTTTTAGCTTCCCCACCTCTTGCATTAGAAGTTCTTTGAACTCTTTTTAGCTCCCACACCCCTTGCATTAGAAGTTCTTTGACCTCCTTTTAGCTTCCCCACCTCTTGCATTAGAAGTTCTTTGATATCTTTTTAGCTCCCACACCCCTTGCATTAGAAGTTCTTTGACGTCCTTTTAGCTCCCACACCCTTTGCATTAGAAGTTCTGTGACCTCTTTTTAGCTCCCACACCTCGTGCATTAGATGTTCTTTGACCTCTTTTTAGCTTCCACACCCCTTGCATTAGAAGTTCTTTGACCTCTTTTTAGCTCCCACACCCCTTGCATTAGAAGTTCTTTGACCTCTTTTAGCTCCCACACCCCTTTCATTAGAAGTTCTTTGACCTCTTTTTAGCTCCCACACCCCTTGCATTTGAAGTTCTTTGACCTCTTTTTAGCTCCCACACCCCTTGCATTAGAAGTTCCTTGACCTCTTTTTAGCTCCCCCCCCCCCTTGCATTAGAAGTTCTTTGACCTCTTTTTAGCTCCCACACCCCTTGCATTAGAAGTTCTTTGACCTCTTTTTAGCTCCCACACCCCGTGCATTAGAAGTTCTTTGACCTCTTTTTAGCTCCCACACCCCTTGCATTAGAAGTTCTTTGACCTCTTTTTAGCTCCCACACCCCTTGCATTAGAAGTTCTTTGACACCTTTTTAGCTCCCCCACCCCTTGCATTAGAAGTTATTTGACCTCTTTTTTTTAGCTCACACACCCCTTTGCATTAGAATTTCTTTTACTTCTTTTTAGCTCCCACACCCCTTGTATTAGAAGTTCTTTGACCTCTTTTTAGCTCCCACACCCCTTGCATTAGAAGTTCTTTGACCTCTTTTTAGCTCCCCCACCCCTTGCATTAGAAGTTCTTTGACCTCTTTTTAGCTCCCCCATCCCTTGCATTAAAAGTTCTTTGAGCTCTTTTTAGCTCCCCCACCCCTTGCATTAGAAGTTCTTTGACCTCTTTTTAGCTCCCCCACCCCTTGTACTAGAAGTTCTTTGACCTCTTTTTAGCTTCCCCACCCCTTGCATTAGAAGTTTTTTTTACCTCTTTTTAGCTCCCACACCCCTTGCATTAGAAATTCTTTGACCTCTTTTTAGCTCCCCCACCCCGTGCATTAGAAGTTCTTTGACCTCTTTTTAGCTCCCCCCCTTGCATTAGAAGT
>NC_090747.1:74992422-74994922 GCF_036898095.1 Palaemon carinicauda
GATTTTGTAAAGCTTGTTACGGTTACATTTTTACTTTTTCACTCATTCCGACATCGTCACATTTGCACCACGCATCGTCCAGCAAGAATTCGGAAATTCCTTCCAACCCAAACATGAAGTCAAATCCCTTCTTCTTCTTATTATTATTCTTCTTCCTCCTCTTCTTCTTCTTCTTCTTCTTAAATCTCAAGGATGAAATTATTATTCAATGAGGGTGAAACTCTTTATTGGTGATTTTTTTTCCAGCCTTCAATTCCTTGAATGTAAAGAAATTCACTTTTTCTTAGAATGAAAGATCCGGGAGATTAATCCTCTTCACCTTTATCGAACTCGTTTAACGAAGTGCGTATCTCGTTCGGTGGATATTAGAGGTGGAAGACTCATTCTGTTGCAGAAATGTTTACAGTCCAACAACTACAGAAACCACAAGTGCAATTAGCTAATACTGGTACGTGATCTAGTGGTATAACACCTGGATCACGTTTGGTACGTCATGTATTGCACTTGTCCCTATTTTTCCAACTATTCCACACACGGACTTATAATATATATATATATATCTATATATATATATATATATATATATATATATATATATATATAGATAGATAGATAGATAGATAGATATATATATATATAATATATATATATATATATATATATATATATATATATATATATATATATATATATATATATGAACACCTCTCTTAGAGGGGACACCTTAACATGATGAATGAGTTTGTGTATTGCCATGTTTAGCAAATTTGTACTAGTCAGGGCCAACTATACTAGGTTGGTTTGCTTTGAGTGATCAAAGTCTTCCACCATCGCCAATCGGCAGTAACCAGCGTGATGATGAAAACTGGCCAGACCCAAACCATGAAAAACAACATGTCTGAGGCCCTTGTCATGCAGTAGACTAGATACGGCTGCATTGTTATATATATATATATATATATATATATATATATATATATATATATATATATGTGTGTGTGTGTGTGTGTGTGTGTGTGTATTGTACATGTATGGGCATATTCTAGTTCTTGATTTACATATAGACGAAGACTATATTCTTTCCCATTTATTTTGAAGACAGAGCACGATGTCTAGAAGAAATCTTGCTCTCTTCTATATCAAAAGTGACAAGAAATTTTCATCTCCCTTTTTGTCTTGTCTCGGCAATAAATAGGTCACTGTTTTAAAAGCTAGAAGGGTCTATGTTTCTTTGGCGCTTTTCATATTTCTATTTTTTTTTTATTTATTATTTTTCTTTCTGTCAGAAAATACCCAGCATCATGATTTAGCAGCTCATAAGGACAGCAGTTGCTGGTTTTTACCACTAGGCAAAGAAGTTACTTTTTTTGCGCGAAGACTTTTGCTTTTTCATGTTAATCACGATAAGGTAAAGGGCTAATTGAACGACGGTGCCAGAGATTTATATTTAGATCAGGAATAAGAAATTTAATAAACTGCAAGTTCCTGTCCAAAAAATTAGGATGGGAATCAACAACTGAAGACCAGGCAGGAGAACAATAGTAGAAACAAGGTAGAATGAAGTAATTCTAATGATAATATTAATAATTTTATTAATAATGATAATTCTAACAATTTCAGTAATAATGATAATTTTGATAATGATAGTTTTAGTAATTTTGATAACAATAATAATAATTTTATTCATATTCAAATACTCTTTTAATATGAAACTAAAACCGTATTTTACGGAGATCATAGGAGTATAGAGTATAACCTACCGTATAATGATGTTCATATTTTAGCGAAACTAAGCGGCTGTTCAGGATTTATTGCGACATTCCCGTTTTCTAAACTATTCAATGTGCATAAGGTTTTCTGCATAAGCAGACAAGACAAATAGAACAATTTATTATCAGTCAATTTTATCTAAAGCTGAAAACATGGATGATACTCGTGTATATTGTCTACATAGTCACTGAAACCTAAAGTAATTTAGATTCACAGCACAGCTTTTGGTAGGCCTTGACTCTGCTCAGAATTTTTTTCTCAGTGTCTACTTTCCTCTTGGTAAGGGTAGAAGAGACTCTTTAGCTATGGTAAGCTCCAAAAATCAAGTCATTGTTCTCTGGTCTTGGGTAGTGCTATAGCCTCTGTACCATGGTCTCTCACTGTCTGTTTTGGGTTAGAGTTCTCTTGCTTGAGGGTACACTCGGGCACACTATTCTATTTTATTTCTCTTCCTCTTGTTTTTTAAAGTTTTTATAGGTTATAATATGAAAGATTTATCTTATTGCTGTCACTGTTCTTAAAATATTCTATTCTAATTGTTAATTACATCTCTTGTAGTTTCCTTATTTCATCTCCTCACTGGGCTATTTTTCCTGTTGGAACCCTCGGGCTTGTAGTATCCTTCTTTTCCAACTAGGGTTGTGGCTTGGCAAGGAGTAATAATGATAAAAATAATAATATTGCAAATGAATAACCGACCTAAAAGCAACATTAGTATTACTGGCATAAG
>NC_090747.1:75007422-75027422 GCF_036898095.1 Palaemon carinicauda
AGAAGACGATGGATTAACGAACTAAGAAAGTTTACGGGTGCGGACTGTCATAGAAAGACCATGACCCAGGCGCAAGTGGAAGGACAGCTGATGATGATACACACACACACACACACACACACACACACACATATATATATATATATATATATATATATATATATATATATATATATATATATATACAGTACACACACACATATGTATATATATATATATATATATATATATATATATATATATATATATATATATATATATATATATGAACTGTTCCTTTCCTTTATCATTTTGGCTAATCATAGTCACTAAAGACCAGATCTCAGCAATTCAACGGCTGCATCTCGACCTTATTAGCTGAAAGCCGTGACTACGGTTGTATTCTAGTGATATTCCAGCCTCACATATCTTTGGTCTACAGATATTCGGACGGAATACCACATTCCAGTTTTGTTTACGTAAGAATTCGAAGGACACGCCATTAATTTTTATGTGGTCTGAATAGATTTTCGTCATTTTTAGTTATATAGGTGTTTATTTTTTATTATTTTTGCCGTACATTGCTACAAACGAGAGCTTTCGGAGACCACAAACCTCCGCTGAGGCCGTTCAATCCATTTTCTCCAAAATGGTTTCATCTCTCCAAAGGTTCAATTCATATCTCTCCCATAATCTAAATACTTGTTAATCATCATTAGGCCAAACATTGGTAAAATGATCTTGATAATCCCCAAATAACTTATTTTGCGTAATTGTGTAAACAAAAATACACAATCTAGCAAACAAATAATTTACTTCCAATAAACCTTTTGTTAGATATCCTTAAATACTGACTTCCTGTATTGCTTCTGTGATGAGCTTGTTGCCAATAACCCACTTTTTTATCTTACACTTTTCAGATTATTATTATTATTATTATCATTATTATTATTATTATTATTATTATTAGCCAAGCTACAACCCTAGTTGGAAAAGCAAGATGCTATAAGCCCAAGGGCTCCAATAGGGAAAAATAGCCCAGTGAGGAAAGGAAATAAGGAAATAGATAAATGATGAGAACAAATTAACAATGAATCCTTCCTAAAACAGTAACAACGTCAAAACAGACATGTCATATATAAACTATAAAATAACTCATGTCAGCCTGTACTCCGGAGAAATCTCTATCGACATCTGGGTTTGTTTGAAAAAAAAAAATTATATTGTTTTTCTGATAATTCCCTCTGATGAAGATTTCTGCCAATTACTATGAACTTCTCCAAACACATCTTTCAGCAAATTTCTTCTAATTGTGTTACAGAAACTACTGTCATTAACTCTAACTTCGTCGAAACTTCGGAAGTTCAAACTTTCAGCGAATGTTTTCATGTTCAATATTCTGGTATAAGTTTCTCTTTGTAGTTTATATAGGCCAGATCTACATTAACGTTGTTACTGATTAAAGGTTTAAAGGTCGCTCATGAATGGCAGAGGCAAGGGACCAGGATTTTGCCCTATCGAGCAGGACAATGCCCTAGAAACTGACTATATATACAAATGATCAGCACCCAAGCCCCTTCTCCACCCAAGCTAGGACCAAGGAGGGCCAGGCAATGACTGCTGATGACTCAGCAGATAGACTTATAGGCTCCCCCAAACCCCCCATCCTTAGCTCACAAGGATGGTGGAGTTGCAGTGACCGAAGGAACTAACGAGATTGAGAGGGACTCGAACCCCAGTCTGGCGATCACCAGTCAGAGACGTTACCACATCGGCCACTACAACCTATATCAGTTATTCATTACTTCTCTAGAAGTTTATTTATATTCTTATTTCCTTTCCTAATTGGGCTAATTTTTCCCTGTTGGAACCCTTGAGCGTATAATATGCTGCTTTTCCAAATGGAGTTTTAGGTTAGTTGATAATAATAATAATAAAAATAATAATAATAATAATAATAATAATAATAATAGTAATAATAATAATGATGATGATGATGATAATTTTTTTCCATGTGATATATTTACCACTTAATCAGCGGTTTATTCTCTCTCGTATATCCCATTTTCTCATAAATATCAACTTGAAGTCAAAATGTCAAAGGTCATAGGGGTCATTTCCGAATTCAGCAAGAATGCCTTTTCTCTCTCTCTCTCTCTCTCTCTCTCTCTCTCTCTCTCTCTCTCTCTCTCTCTCTCTCTCTCTCTTCTTAATTAATAGAATAATAGCTGCGAAGGGCCTGAGTTAAGAGACACTAAAAAGAAGAAATTAAAAGCGGTGGACGAGGCCATTATGGCTCCTTTGGGTCGCAGATGAGGCCGCTAAATCCACCCTCTTAATTTTGCGAGTGTCAGGACTCTCAGAAGATTCATTATTTCTTTTATTATGTTTTTCTCTTTTTCATTATTTCGTTGTTTACGCTTCACTTTCAATTTCCTCGGTGCCATTAGTCTTCAGCGTTTCTTGTTTACTTACATTATCTTTGCTTATTCATTCGATCTGGGTTTTTCATTTTTCTCATGGTTGTTTCTTGAGTAGAATTTCTCTTTTGCCTTATTTGTTGACTTATTCATTTCATTCATCATCGTTATTAACAGTAACAGTACATACATTGTTCTGATAAAAAATTATTATTTCTATTTACTGTTAATGCTAAATTGCTCGCGATATATATGCACACACACACACACACACACACACACACACACATATATATATATATATATATATATATATATATATATATATATATATACAGTAGATATATAGATGTTAATCGTATAATCATAAATTCTATGACACATTCTCTGGTACTTTGAAATACATACAGTACATTACTTGCATACATGTATTCTTTCATAAATCAATATACCAGCCGTTTTGTTATAATCTCTAATTGAAGACGATTGCTACTAAATGCTATATTTGTGAAATATGTCATTTTCAGAGAGATTGCCTATTTTCTGTACCAAATGTGAAATGGGAGAAAAGTAATGTTTGGAAATATACAAGTCACAAATGTACTGTTTCATCTCCCTCTCTATCTCTCTCTCTCTCTCTCTCTCTCTCTCTCTCTCTCTCTCTCTCTCTCTCTCTCTCTCTCTCTCTCTCTCATGCACATAAACATGCACGTGACACCACCACACATACAAACACACGTGTGCGTATAATATATATATATATATATATATATATATATATATATATATATATATATACATATATATATATATATATATATATATATATATATATATATATATATATATATATATATATATATATATATATATATATACAGTATATTTTCCCTCACAGGGTGTGGCCTAAGAGAAAAATGACACTGTTAACAGTCATGGTAATTTTCTAAATGATGAATCATAGGACTTTCTCATTAGTCGCTTCATTCAAACATAAATGAGGCTCATGAGCGTCATACTTAACTCCATAACTACTACTGTACACCATTCAATCCTATGTTGCACACACCCCTGGTCTCTCTGGATATCAAGGCCCTTTCTTTCCAATATGTCTTTCACACCATTTATTCAACCATTTATGTACCTTACTCTCTTACTACTTTCAAGCACTTCTGAAATATACATAATTTTCAACACTCAATTGTCACTCCTTCTTTTCAGATGACCAAACAACCTATAAATACTCTGATTCATCTGATCTTTCCACCACTTAACACATTTCTACTCACTTCTCAACCTATCAGTTCCTTTTACACCACATATGTTAATCCAGCAGTTGATCTTCACAGCTTTGATCATTTTTATTGTATACGCTCTCAATATTCATAATTTACTTCCATATAGGAGAGGCGTTTCAATATTCCCTTCATATATCTCCACGTTTGGTTCCACACGCAATTATACTGTTAACTCTTAGTAATCTTTTGGAAGCATTTTGTTACCTTTAATTTACTCTTTATCGTTCTATCAAACGCTATATTTCATCTAAGCTACAGCTATTAATCAACCATTTCCATTTCTCCACCATCCATTACTTCTATTTATTCTTATTACCTTACTTTTGGTCACATTTACTTTCAAAATTCTAGTGCACAAATATTAAACTCTTCATTAAGTTTTCGTAGCATCTCTTCACTGTCTATGATCATATACTGTTGTAAATATCAACTACTGAACATTCAATTTCCAATTTATTCTATTATCCCACAATATAGCAGCTACATCCACCAAAATGTTTCTTATCTCTCTCGTTACTCCAGTTATAGAGATGTTAAACAGTCAGGAAGACCTGAAACACCTTTGCCTTAAGGCTACATTCACATGAAACCACTCACTCTTCTTCTTACAGACACTGACACACTTCTTATCCATCAAACTTATAATATCTCGTAATAACCTATCATCTACACCAAATATTTTCAACACCCTCCACATTGCCTCCCTATCCATTATATCATATCAGAAATAATCTAACTCTTGTTGACTCTTCCATTAATTTTTCTTGGATTGGATTATTTATCTTTCCCAGTAACTCGCACATAGATAAATCATTATTCATTGCTCTAATTTGTTTAATTTATTAAGCAGAATTTTGTTGTATAGCCTTCATGCCTCTATTGAGAATCTGTCTTGCGTTACGGAAACTTGAACACGCTGTTTAGTCTGTGAGAGAAAATATATATATGAAAGGGTTTGACTCTTTATCTGTGTTTATATAGGAAAATAATGAACGTAGATTTAAATATATTATTTGTATTTAAAAAAGCAAAAGTTAAAAAGAGAAGTGTAAAAACTTTATTGACTGCCTCATTTGTAATACAAAATGTTAAAACGAAAATACAAATACTGTACATCATTCCAACGAATTGAAGAATGTCCACTTGAAGGAAAATTCGGAAAGAAACCGAACAAACAAAGGACCAAAATATTTGAGAGAAAGGGAGACAACGTAATCATATTCACGAGAACTATAGAAGGAAGACCCACACGCCAAACGAGAGAAGAAATCTTCATGGATCTGAGCCTTTGGCAGGTGACAAAGTCGTCTTAAAGTTTTATGGACCAAAGAGCCCCAATCGAAGGACCCTTCTCTCTCTCTCTCTCTCTCTCTCTCTCTCTCTCTCTCTCTCTCTCTCTCTCTCTCTCTCTCTCTCTCTCTCTCTCCTCTTTGGACGATTTCTATGTAAAGTTGTGTATTTTTTGGAACTCCCTTCTGATTTTAGAAAGAATTTACTATCATTCTTGATAAAACATTATTTGATGTAGAGTTGAGAGATTTTGATCGTAGAGAAATTGTACAAAATCTTCATATTTTTGCCTAAAATTTTAACTTCATTTCCGAAGGAAGATGTGAAAAAATGTCTTCATGATGTTAACCAATAGTTCAATAATGTTTTTGATATACCATTTCATTTTAAAAATGGATGATATTTTTGTCCATCGTAACAAAACGTTATTAAACAATCAAATGTATTGTAATTTATTCTTCTGAAGTGATGTATATAAAAAAAGGTTAAGAATCTTAGTATAATTAAAAGTATAATAAGCTATTATACCAGTATATTTATAAATCATGGTAATAAAAGAGTGGGTTGGTACAATGTGTGGGTTCTCAGATCTCTGACGAAGTCGCCTTTCTGCCTTCAGTTTTTTAGGGCCCATTGCAAGATAGTCTATCCCCAGACTAGACCATTACTAATACATAATGCTATATATATATATATATATATATATATATATATATATATATATATATACTGTATACATGTATATATACACACATATATATATGTATATATATACACATATATATATGTATATATACACACATATATATAATGTATATATATACACACATATATATATGTATATATATATATATATTTATATATATATATATATATATATATATATATATATATATATATATATATATATATATATATTTCATCACGTGGAAATTCTGAAAAGGTGAAATACACTCTTATGTTACTATAGAAAGATTCCGTACTAAAAGACCTATCCTTAACTGAAAGGAATAAAGTCCCGTAAGTGTTTACTATTTGAAACCATGAGCTAAGCCAGGTATCAATGGAATTTCCGTGAAGTCGTTGGCTTTACGAATTTGGGCAGCAACTATGGAAAGATTAAAGTATTGTAAATGAATTCGTCGGCAAATAGCATCGTTCTCGTGTCAGTTGCAACTGTGACGTGGTGCGCTTGCAATATCTCTATGCAATGATGTTTGTTTGGTGTTTCTGAAGGGGCCTGGTTGTTGAGATTGCGATGGGGTCTTTGATGAGAATACACACACGCACAAACACACACATACACATATATGTATATATATATATATATATATATATATATATATATATATATATATATATATATATGCGTGTGTGTGTGTATCAATACACACATAGACATATACATACATATATTTACACATATATATATGTATATACATATACAGTATATATATATATATATATATATATATATATATATATATATATATATATATATATATATATATATAAATATATATACAATATACATATATGCATATATATATATATATATATATATATATATATATATATATATATATAGCAACATTCTTCTTTTACTTTTAGAGGAGTGTTGCCAAAATGTGAAAGCCTTCCCTCTTTCATAGAGCAGATACAATATGAGATTAATAGCTTGACGACCAAGCCCAAGGATATAATCATTATGATGGTAACCCGTCCAAATATAACCGAATGTTACTAGACTTTGATGATCGAGTTACCCGTGGCATAGCACAAAGGCAGGGAGGGGCCTCGTGGAAAACATTTTTGATTGGAAGAGGAATGGTAACACCCTTTGAAGCCATCTCTCGGGTACGGGAAAACATATAAATGGTTGCAGACATTTCCGTTTTCTCCACTGGTCTGAGTTATTACATTGCCCTTAAAAAACGGAAACTTTTACTAAATGGTTTTCCAATTTTTCTTTCCCTCGTTCACACACGTGGAACCTTGATTGACGCAGCACTTTCAGAGTTAAATTGAGATAAAAACATAATAAAAACTATTCTCTGGTAATTTTGGCTGAGAGAGAGAGAGAGAGAGAGAGAGAGAGAGAGAGAGAGAGAGAGAGAGAGAGAGAGAGAGAGAGAGAGAGGGGGGGGTACAAGAAAATGTGTTTATGCTTAATTAAAGAGATATATAAGGTTTATATGTAAGAAGAAAATGAGACTATACTTGAGAAGAGAGAGAGAGAGAGAGAGAGAGAGAGACAGAGAGAGAGAGAGAGGAGAGAGAGAGAGAGAGAGAGAGGAGAGAGAGAGAGAGAGAGAGAGAAGGTCCTTTAGGGGTGTCATTTTCTTTAAAGCTCAGATTCGGTGTCTTTTATATCGCTTCCACTTCCTTTTCCTTCGATAACTTTGCATTAAGGAAGATTTAGCTCTACTTTACACTTTTTTATTATGTGATCGGAATATACAGCATTTCTATCCAACGACGTTTAGTTTTAGGCTTATTTCATTTCTTTGTTTCTCTTTTTGTTTTTAACATGAATAAACAAATAAGTTATAAATGTATCTCTACTATTATCTGACAAAAGTTGGTTCTCGTTTTTGGCAACAGGGGATTAAATTCTATCAAGCAAATGCAATAGTAACTTCTGACTGGGAGCGTAAAATTTTGTTTGGGTCCCAACCTCTTTTTAACCTTTTCTGATCGATATTAATGTGCGTTTAACTTTTGCTATTCTTGGTTCTTATTTTACTTTTGACTTTGTTATTGCTGATTCTTGTTTGAATTTACGTTATTTTTCATTTAATCTTCTTGTCCTTCTTATTGTTATTATGATAACGACAAAAACACCAACAATAATAATCTCCCGTATATAATAAAGAGCAAGTATCTGGCGATATATATATATATATATATATATATATATATATATATATATATATATATATATATATATATATATATATATATATTTACGCCCCTCTGAGCGGCATTGCTAGACATATAACTACTCGGTGTCTTCCGACAAAGTAGACCGGAAAAATATACATTATTATTATTATTATTGTTATTATTATTATTATTATTATTATTATTATTATTATTATTATTATTATTATTATTATTATTATTGAATAAAAAATCCTCTGCTCTTTCAAATAAGTGTTATTTTCTCCTGTTTTTGAGACGAGAGACTAACTATACCATTTAGATCCTCAATCCATCTCCGTCTCCCTCCCTGATGATATATCACAGTCGCTCATCTTGCGATACCATTGGACGATACTTTTGGCTCAAGTCCAAATATTTCTCTCAGTAGGAATAGTCAACAAAAGAGAGACCCAATGGAATGTGGTTTTATATATATATATATATATATATATATATATATATATATATATATATATATATGTATGTATATATATATATATATATTTATATATTTATATATTTATATATATATTTATATTTAAATTTTTATATTATCAGCCGTTACTAGTCCACTGCAGAACAAAGGCCTAAGACACGTCCTTCCACTTACGTCTGTTTTTGGTCTTCCTGTGGCAGTCCACGCCCACAAACTTCCTTAGTTCGTCAATCCATAGTCTTTTCTTCCTTCTTCTGATTCCTGTACAATCTCTAGGGACCCATTCTGTTATTCTTAATGTCCATCTATTGTCTGTCATTCTCATTATATGTCCTGCCCATATCAATTTCTTTTTCTTACAAGTTGTTAGAATATCATCTACTTTAGTTTGCTCTCGTATCCATGTTGCTCTTTTTCTGTCTCTTAGTGTTATTCCTATCATTATTCTTTCCATAGCTCTTTGAGTTGTAACCAGCTTATGTTCTAAGGCTCCAAGTTTATGATACATACGTTAATGAATATACGTACTTGGGATAGACAGTAAGTGTTTCCCCAGGACACGAGACCGAAATCAAATGAAGGATAAGCATAGGATGGAGAAAATTTGGTAAACGAAATGAGATTATGAAATGTAAAATGCCACTTTTTCTAAAAAGAAAAAGTATTCAATGAGATGGTCCTACCAGTATTAACAATCTCCAAATGCTCGTCCATAACTCTTATTTGTTGTCTCTGCATTTTCATTGAACATTATCTCAGTTTTACTCATATTCATTTTCAGTCCTGCATTTCTGCTTTCCCTATTCAAATCATCTATCATCTTTTGTAATTCCTCCTATGATTCTCTAAACACAACTATGCCATCTGCGAATCTGAAGTTGTTAAGTTATTCCCCATTAATATTAATTTCTACAATTTCCCAACCTAAATTCTTAAAAGCTTCTTCAAGATATGCTGTGAGTAATTTAGGAGAGATGGGATCTCTCTGTCTAACTCCTTTCTCAATCGGAATTTTCTCACTATCTTTATATAGTTATGGGATTACTGTACTCCCAGTGACTTACCACCACTTTGTGGCCTGGTGGTAAGTCATTGGAACCTCAGTTTCTTTGGACCAATATCGAATCCAAGTCTAACCAGAAGCTATTATCATAAAAGTTAAATCCCCCTTGAGTCTCTGATCTCAGGGTAGAAGGAATTCAATATCAAGACTTATTTCTGGCTTATCTGAATATATATATATCTATTGTATATATATATATATATATATATATATATATATATATATATATATATATATATATATATACAGTATATGTATGTATGCATGTGTGTTTATGTGAATGGAGTCTTCAATGTAAGCACATGAAGCGACAAATGCTTTGGAAAGTTTACTTCCACATTCGCGATTCACAGATGAATTTGATGATCATGTCTTTCTTATGTAGCCTCCCCTCTCAAAGAAAACATTTATATATATATATATATATATATATATATATATATGTGTGTGTGTGTGTGTGTGTGTCTGTGTGTATACAAAGAGAGAGAGAGAGAGAGAGAGAGAGAGAGAGAGAGAGAGAGAGAGAGATTTTTTATGAAAACCCGTCGTCAATGGAAAGCTAAAATAAAAATGAGTAAGTGAAAATTTCAACATCGAGTTGAAGTTATTCCTTTCATTAAGTTCATGCGCTCTAAATATGTAGTGATTAAAAAATTCAATTGCTCTCTCTCTCTCTCTCTCTCTCTCTCTCTCTCTCTCTCTCTCTCTCTCTCTCTCTCTCTCTCTCTCTCTCTCTGGCCTATTTAACAGTCACCTCCATTTAATTCCTCTCGCTCTCTCATGGATAAAAGGAGATTTGTAAGTTAAGCTATTCTAACTCTTGTCACGTAATGCGTTAAGGGTCTTCATTACTGTTCTGTTGGTGACATTGCTGCTGATGTTGCAAGAAAATTCAACTCTAATGTCTTCACTTCATAGAGTCTGCTTTGCATTTTTAACCATATTTTGAACAGGAGATTAAAGAGGATTTTATAGCAATGTTGGGGCCATGGAAGGCACTCATGTTGGTCATTGGAATCCAATCAATATTTCTCATTAATCTATACACTCACATATATATATATATATATATATATATACATGTATATATATACATGTGTATATATATATATATATATATATATATATATATATATATATATATATATATATATATATATATATATATATATATATATGGTTATTCATGAGTCTGCGTGCGTTTGGGCTTTGAGCATATGTATGAAAAGCGTATTTTATCTGGCTTTATATTCATGAGCAATATTGAATATTTTTTTTCATTATCTAATATGCTCAGTGTTGAAGATCATTATAAATCATTTCATCACTGTATTTTACTGGGAATCTTATCAAAAATACTTTTCATTTGGGAAGTTTATGGAGATGCTGGAGTCTTGTGTGGGGTTTAGGCTTATTATTAGAACAGGTTATCATTTTGGATGTATAAGGAGGTTATTGATAATGAATATTGAGGCTGAATTTCTAAGGTAAAGCATTTTGTCAAATTTAGAAAAGAAACTATTCAGCAATTGCATAATTGTGTGATCTTTCAAATTCACAGCTGATTTCTTATTTGGTAAATTGTGTTTTTTGTCGTAAGTTATCAGAAGAGGTCCTTTTTGCATTTGTTTGAAGTTTAGTAATGTTACCCATTGGGTAAATATGATTGCCATAGCTCAAGCCCTGCTGATTACCGACCATTTTTCCGAACTATCATATTATCCTAAAAAAAAAGAAAATAAAAAAAAAAACATCTTTTGGCAAAACATCTAAATAGGAATGTTGAAGGTAAGCATCTAGTTTCTAGTTTTAAAAGGCTTTAGAGTATGTTATGTCCTTCTTACATTTTTCTGTGCTGTACAGAAATCCCTTGATTCTGGTCAGTAATTTCGAATGACTGCTCTTGATTTTATTGATGCATTTGATGTCAGTGACAGGAACCACCTTACTTCAAATCTTCGTTAAAATCTAAAGACCGATCTTCACTGTCATTGGGCACCTATGGGACACCAGCATACAACTCACCAGTTTCGATGGATGGTAATGAAGCCTGGTCGACACCACCGACCAGCAGTTTGCCCGTTTACCCGGTACTGACTATACAGTACAGTGCGTTCTCTATCGATTCTAGCGTGCGGGTAGCTGCTACCCTGTTGATTCCCTGTTGATTGAGTGATTGCTATAGTTCGGCGTCAAAAAGCACCTCTGTTATGTGTTGTAGCTGCGTCACATATCATAAAGAGGAAGAAAAGCAGACGCGAAACATGGATGTAACAGTGGCCCCTAGACAAAAACAAAGGAAATTACCAGAAAATATTCAATGAGGCAAATGAGGTTATGAAGTACATTCGTGTGTCGTGTATCAGCTGACATGATAAAGTAATACCTTTGATCGCCAAACAAGACACACCTGCTAAACTCGATGGGTGCAAGAGCACGACCGAAGGTAAGGTGTTGTGTTGTGCATATTTTGCATATATCTGTATTACTATTATTACTAGCCAAGCTACAACCCTAGTTGGAAAAGCAAGATGCTATAAGCCCAAAGGCTCTAATAGGAAAAATAGCCCAGTGAGGATAGGAAATAAGGAAATAAACAAATGATGAGAACAAATTATCAATAAATTATTGTAAAAACAGTAGCGACATCAAAACAGATATGTCATATATAAACTATTAACAACGTCAAAAACAGATTAGTCATATATAAGACTCATGTCAGCCTGGTCAACATAAAAATTTCTCTCTCTCTCTCTCTCTCTCTCTCTCTCTCTCTCTCTCTCTCTCTCTGATTAGATAGATGTATGACTTAAAAAATTATTGTTTTAGACATGCTACATATCCTTATAATATACAGATAGAAACACTGATAAACAATGGTACATACAATGCTTATCATTATTATTAGGGTAGGCAGACGTAGTATTGTCTTTGATAAAGTTAAATGCAGACCTACTGTGTATTTTTACTTTGCATGTATAAGCTACATGGTTGGAATAAATTAGAGGAAAAATTATACATTTCAGGAATACATTTAAATGCAATCATGCGTATTTTGAACCAAATCATAAGCAGGTTCAAATAAAGTAAATCAAATGAATGTTTACAAAAAATATTCATGAAATGCTTAAAGTAATTAGTCCGTACACATTCTATATACAAATATAAACCAAAGATCATATGCCTACATAGAAGCTTACGATATCTATACTTGAGCTAAAGTTATTTAGGTCTCACCTGTTGCTCGGAGGCAGATACTGTAGGTCTATGTGTTTCATGCCGCTCACACTAGGCACGAGCAGCACGACGTAGGACCAAGCCTGTCTAACTTGACGTTTTGAAAAAAAAAGTAAACGTTGTTGAATATTTATTGCCTTCAGTTCATTTTCCACTAATTGACCCATGGTGTGGGAGTTGTCACTAATATCCCGTTGACTGGATGACATTGATTGCAGATCAGAGTAACAGAGGTGATAAGTGTCACAACTGAGATGGTGTGGGTATGTGTTGAGGATGAATGGGAGGGAGTGAGTGAGGAGGGCTTGGGAGGAACCTGTCAGGTATTAGAAGATTGAGAGGGAGGCAGAGAATTAAAATGGTAATATAAGGTGAAGGATAATATGGAGAGAAGAGGTTTGGTGGAAGAGGGTGCATTTGATTGAAGGTATTGGAGAGGGCTCATTAAACAACCGACCCCTTAATGTACGGATAAGGGAGGGAAAGATTAGTTCAGTGAGGGCACTTATCATAGCCCTTTCCGCAGTATCTGTTCTCCCTCTTTTCCACTTCTTTTCACAAGGTTCCAAGGGTATGGAGTTCCTAGACTGATTCTCAGGCAACAGCATCAAATGGGGTAGGAGACGCTGGAGCACCACATCTGATTTTATGTGGAATATAGGATAATATTAATATAAATATACAGAAATGTTGGCAAGGGCATGTACTGTAGTGCACATGTAATGCATAATAACGTTTGTGTGTATATATATATATATATATATATATATATATATATATATATATATATATATATATATATATATATATACACCCAGCAACAAAACAGGCGACTTGGAGAAATCATGTCCTTCTTGCCCTGAAAGGTTGCCGACGTTAAACAACGTAGACATCGTTAGGATGGTTCGAATGTGAGGAGCAGGAAATTTACCGATATCACTCAAAGAAATGCGATGAAGAGAGAGAACGTTTTTATTCTTATAAGAAATGTAATCTAATATTATTCCGAAACTAATTCCTCTAAAGATTTTATCACAATTTTTTGTTTGAATTTTCCTATCCAATTTCTATATAAGATTTTCTTGAATAATATTGGAAATGACTTTTCATATTAATATTCATAACATGGAAATATCCTTCGTTTGCATTTTCTTAAGCAATTCCCCCCCACCCTCTCTCTCTCTCTCTCTCTCTCTCTCTCTCTCTCTCTCTCTCTCTCTCTCTCTCTCTCTCTCTCCCCCCACATACATACACACTGTAGCCTACGTATTATATGTAGGGGCTAATAATGTATCATTTCAAATAGCAACTATTGGGTCACCAATCATTAATAAGCGGCCTTTGTTCAAAATTTCGAAGGTAATGAGGTTTAAAGGTTTTGTTGTTGATTTCAGTGTTTTCCTTTGCTTTCGATCATAAGCCACGTAGCTCGGTGTGGTTGGGGTCAGCTTTCGGCACGGGCTACTTGGTCTGGCCCTCTTGGAGAAAATGGTATTATCTGCTATATCAATTTTATTAGTTTAAAGTAGGAAATTTAAAATGCATTATCAGTCAACATAATCTATATTGTTTCAGAAATGCTTGATGTAAATAAAATATGACAAAATGACTTGCAGTGAAAGTTCATTGGTGCATTATTTTAGTGATATAGGATATAGGGTATAACAGATTAAACTATCAACACACTGTTTGCTCAAATTATCTGGTTCGGCGTCAATAACCTTAGATGTCAGGATGACAAAAAAATCCTAATCAAACAATCAAATTATCTGGGCAAGTCGCCCGTACATATTCCTGTCGAATTCAGGAATCTGTTCTTAGACTTAAAAGCAACCCTTCACTATGATAGCTGATTAGTGAGTTTGCAACACGTGGTTATTTATCATGAATATATATCAATAACAACGTGTTGCAAACACACATCAGCTATCATAGTGGAGATGAGTTGATTTTAAACCTAAGAACTGATTCCTGAATTCGAGAGGAATATGTACGGTAGACTTGTAATAAACTTGTATTTGTCTTGATAGCATGGTTGGTTACAGTCTCTACAAGCATGGCTTCGGCTAAGAGGCATAGGTTTGAATTTATGACCAGCCAGAAGCTGTCATTGTAAATGAATTTCTAGTGGATATTCATTCCCAAAGATAGAATTCGATATTAAATGCCATTGTGGTTGATATTTACATTAATTAAAATCTAGTGTTACTCATATATATATATATATATATATATATATATATATATATATATATATATATATATATATACAGTATATATATATATATATATATATATATATATATATATATATATACAGTATATATATATATATATATATATATATATATATATATATATATATATATATATATATATATATATATATATATATAAAATTCAAGAGGTATTAGTTTGTTAAGCGTAGTTGGAAAAGTGTATGGTAGAGTAATGATTAATAGGATCAAGGATAAAACAGAGAATGCAATCTTAGAAATACAGAGTGGTTTTAGAAGAGTTAGGGGTTGTATGAATCAGATTTTTACAGTAAGGCAGATATGCGAGAAATATTTAGCAAAAGGTAAGGAGGTGTATGTTGCGTTTATGGATCTGGAGAAAGCGTATGATAGAGTTGATAGGGAAGCAATGTGGAATGTGATGAGGTTATATGGAGTTGGTGGAAAGTTGTTGCAAGCAGTGAAAAGTTTCCACAAAGGTAGTAAAGCAGGTGTTAGGATAGGAATTGAAGTGAGTGATTGGTTTCCAGTGAGAGTGGGGCTGAGACAGGGATGTGTGATGTCACCGTGGTTGTTTAACTTGTATGTTGATGGAGTGGTGAGAGAGGTGAATGCTCGAGTGCTTGGACGAGGATTAAAACTGGTAGACGAGAATGACCAATAATGGGAGGTAAATCAGTTGTTGTTTACGGATGATACTGTACTAGTTGCAGACACAGAAGAGAAGCTTGGCCGATTAGTGACAGAATTTGGAAGGGTGTGTGAGAGAAGGAAGTTGAGAGTTAATGTGGGTAAGAGTAAGGTTATGAGATGTACGAGAAGGGAAGGTGGTGCAAGGTTGAATGTCATGTTGAATGGAGAGGTACTTGAGGAAGCAGATCAATTTAAGTACTTGGGGTCTGTTGTTGCAGCAAATGGTGGAGTGGAAGCAGATGTACGTCAGAGAGTGAATGAAGGTTGCAAAGTGTTGGGGGCAGTTAAGGGAGTAGTAAAAAATAGAGGGTTGGGCATGAATGTAAAAAGAGTTTTATATGAGAAAGTGATTGTACCAACTGTGACGTATGGATCGGAGTTGTGGGGAATGAAAGTGACGGAGAGACAGAAATTGAATGTGTTTGAGATGAAGTGTCTAAGGAGTATGGCTGGTGTATCTAGTGGATAGGGTTAGGAACGAAGTGGTGAGAGTGAGAACGGGTGTAAGAAATGTGTTAGCAGCTAAAGTGGATATGAATGTGTTGAGGTGGTTTGGCCATGTTGAGAGAATGGAAAATGGCTGTCTGCTAAAGAAGGTGATGAATGCAAGAGTTGATGGGAGAAGTACAAGAGGAAGGCCAAGGTTTGGGTGGATGGATGGAGTGAAGAAAGCTCTGGGTGATAGGAGGATAGATGTGAGAGAGGCAAGAGAGCGTGCTAGAAATAGGAATGAATGGCGAGCGATTGTGACGCAGTTCCGGTAGGCCCTGCTGCTTCCTCCAATGCCTTAGATGCCGCGGAGGTAGCAGCAGTAGGGGATTCAGCATTATGAAGCTTCATCTGTGGTGGATAATGTGGGAGGGTGGGATGTGGCACCCTAGCAGTACCAGCTGAACTCGGTTGAGTCCCTTGTTAGGCTGGAGGAACGTAGAGAGTAGAGGTCCCCTTTTTTGTTTTGTTTCATTTGTTGATATCGGCTACCCCCCAAAATTGGGGGAAGTGCCTTGATTTATGTATGTATGTATGTATGTATATATATATATATGTATATATATATATATATATATATATATATATATATATATATATATATATATATATATATATATATATATTTCGTCTTTTTTTACTTGCCAAGTTACAACCCTATTTGTGTCCGATCTATCAGAGGCCAGACATGAAAGGTCTGGGACTCACTGACGGGTGTTAAGTAGCAGTAGCCTCGACGGCGAGGAGGAGGTATGCTGACTGTTAGTTCGTCACTTACCTTGCAAAAGCGGGGTCATTTCATTCATAAAAAAATACTTGAAGTATATACTTTATTCAATTGTAGCACCTCTTTGGCCCATAAAGGTGAGAAAAGATGCAGACAAAGAAGAAGAAGAAGAAGAAGAAGAAGAAGAAGAACCTCTTTGGCCCACATTATGAGGTTCCTTACCTCTAGCATCAGGGGCTTTTTGACCTCTTACTTTGAGGTGCCTTATCTCTAGCACTATGGGATTTTTTACCTCAATTTTTAGGTGCCTTAACTTTAGCTTTAGGGGCTTTATGACCTCTATTTCGAGGTGCCTTATCTCTAGCATTAGAGGCTTTGTGACCTCCTATTTTGAGGTGCCTTATCTCTAGCTTTAGGGGCTTTTTACCTCTTATTTTGAGGGGCCTTATTTCTAGCATTAGGGCCTTTTTGACCTCTTATTTTGAGGTGCCTTATCTCTAGCAGTAAGAGCTTTTTTACATCTATTTTTAGGAGCCTAATCTATAGCATTAGGGGCTTTATGACCTCTGAATTTTGAGGTACCTTATCTTCTAGCATTATAGGATTTTTTACCTCTATGATGAGGTGCCTTATCTCTAGCATTATGAGCTTTTTTACCTCTATTTTTAGGTGTCTTAACTTTAGATTTAGGGGCTTTATGGCCTCTATTTTTAGGTACCTTACCTCTAGCATTAGAGGATTTTTTACCTGTATTTTAAGGTGCCTTATCTCTAGCATTAGGGGATTTTTTACCTCTATTTTTAGGTGCCCTATCTCTAACATTAGAAGCTTTTTTACTTCTATTTTTAGGTGCCCTATCTCTAACATTAGAAGCTTTTTTACCTCTATTTTTATGCGCCTTATCTCTAGCATTAGGGGCTTTTGACCTCTGTTTTGAGGTGCCTCATCTCTAGCGTTAGGTACTTTATGACCTCTATTGTAAGGTGCCTTATCTCTAGCATTAGGGGATTTTTTATCTCTATGTTGATGTGCCTTATCTCTAGCATTAGGATCTTTTTTACTTCTGTTTTTAGGTGCCTTAACTTTAGATTTAGGGGCTTTATGACCTTCGATCAAAGGGATTAACCGGTGATGAAGTGTGGAACAGAGGTAGAGGGAGAACGCTGGCCAGATACATCGACCCCACATAAAAGTGGGAAAAGATGCAGACAAAGAAGAAGATGATGACCTCTATTTTTAGGGGCCTTATCTCTAGCATTAGGGGCTTTTTGACCTCTGATTTTGAGGTGCCTTATCACTAGCCTCTAGCATTAGGGTCTTTTTGACATTATTTTGAGGTGCCTTATTTCTAGCATTAGGGCCATTTTGACCTATATTTTGAAGTGCCTTGTCTCTAACATGAGGAGATTTTTTTACCTCTATTTTTAGGTGCCTTATCTCTAGCAATAGGGGGTTTTTTACTTCTATTTTGAGGTGTCTTATTTCTAGCACTAAGGACTTTTTTACGTCTATTTTGAGGTTCCTTATCTCTAGCATTAGAGTTTTTTTTTATCTGTATTTCAAGGTGCCTTATCTCTAGCATTAGTCTTTTTTTACCTCTATTTTGAGGTGCTTTATCTCTAGCATTAAGAGTCTTTTTACCTCTATTTTGAGGTGCCTTATCTCTAGCATTAGCTGACTTTTTACCTCTATTTTGAGGTGTCTTATCTTTAGCATTAAGGGCTTTTTGACCTCCATTTTGAGGTGTCATCTCTAGTATTAGGGGCTTTTTTACCTCCATTTTGAGGTTTCTTATCACTAGCATTAGGAACTTTTTGACCTCCATTTTGAGGTGCATTACTTCTAGCATTAGAGGCTCTTTGACCTCTATTTTGAGGTGCATTACTTCTAGCATTAGAGGCTCTTTGACCTCTATTTTGAGGTGCATTACTTCTAGCATTAGAGGCTCTTTGACCTCTTTTTTGGTGCCTTATTTATAGTATTAAGGGCTCCTTGACCTCTATTTTTAGGAGTGTTTTATATAGCATTAGGGTTTCTTTTACCTCGATTTTGAGGTGCATTACTTCTAGCATTAGAGGCTCTTTGACCTCTTTTTTGGGGCCTTATTTATAGCATTAGGAGCTTTTTGACCTCTATTTTTAGGAGCCTTATATATAGCATGTGGGGCCTTTTGACATAAGTTTTCAGGTCCATTACTTGTAGCATTAGAGGCTCTTTGACCTCTATTTTTAGGTGCCTTATTTACAGCATTAGGGTCTTTATGACCTCTTCTTTTAGGAGCCTTATATATAGCATTAGGGGCTTTTTGACCTCGATTTTGAGGTGCATTACTTCTAGCTTTAGAGGCTCTTCGACCTCTATTTTTAGGTGCCTTATTTATTGCATTAGGGGCTTTTTGACCTCTATTTTTAGGAGTCTTATTTAAAGTATTAAGGGCTTTTTGACCTCTTCTTTTAGGAGCCTTATTGAGTCTTATTTATAGTATTAGGGGCTTTTTGACCTCTTCTTTTAGGAGCCTTATTAATAGTATTAGGGGCTTTTTGACCTCTTCCTTTAGGAGCCTTATATATAGCATCAGGGGCTTTTTGACCTCTTCCTTTAGGAGCCTTATATATAGCATTCGGGGCTTTTTGACCTCGATTTTGAGGTGCATTACTTCTAGCATTAGAGGCTCTTTGACCTCTATTTTTAGGTGCCTTATTTATAACATTAGGGGCTTTTTGACCTCTTATTTTTAGGAGTCTTATATATAGCATTATGGGCTTTTTGACCTCGATTTTGAGGAGCATTAATTCTAGCATTAGAGGCTCTTTACCTCTATTTTTAGGTGCCTTATTTGGAGCATTAGGGGCTTTTTTACCTCTTCTTTTAGGAGCCTTATATATAGCATTAGGGGCTTTTTTACCTCTATTTTGAGGTGCATTACCTCTAGCATTAGAGGCTCTTTGACCTCTATATTTAGGTGCCTTATTTATAGCATTAAATGCTTTTTGACCTCTATTTTTAGGAGTCATATATAGCATTAGGGGCTTTTTGACGTCTATTTTTAGGAACCTGATATATAGCATTAGAGGGTCTTTGACCTCTCTTTTTAGGTGCCTTATTTATAGCATTAAAGGCTTTTTGACCTCGATTTTAAGGTGCATTACTTCTAGCCTTAGAGGCTCTTTGACCTCTATTTTTAGGTGCCTTATTTATAGCATTAG
>NC_090747.1:75032422-75042422 GCF_036898095.1 Palaemon carinicauda
TATGGCATAAAATGCATCCAATTGAAATGATTGCGATGTTTAAAAACTATGCTGGTAACTCAACTAATTTTTGACATATGCAAATCCTACACTAGATTAGGATGTCCTAAAGTGTCTTCTCAGTCTAGAATCATTAAGTATTACAATTGCTAATTTGTAGCCATGATGACTAATAAAAACATCGGTTACAAAACTTGGCGTGTGACATTTGTTTTGGGTAACATATACCTGTATAGTCCAGGCTAAAGATGTGGCTTGGCCTGGTTTTAGATATTCATCCTAATTGTGAAAAGAATCTATAACTAACAAATTTTGTGGTCGCCGGCCTTTCAAAACCAAACCAACATACAAGAAAAGTGTAAGATCGAAATTATTGACTTATTTTTTACGGTTATATATAGGTTTCTACTGCAAGTTTACAATATTATTGCAACACTAAAATTTCCCTTGTCAAAATTGTCCAAAGTAACAAAGTTTTCGTGATTAGGGATATCATTTTCAATAATTGGAATGTTAATTGTCGGAATGTGATGAATCATATATAGCTTTAATCTTTACAAGCTGATCCGAAAACTAAACCTAAATAGCAGATGGACGGACAGCAATACTTAATAGCCACAATTCATGACAATGGTATCAACAGTTATGATCGACTTCGCTCGATGTTTCTTAAGAGGTGTGTGGTCGGTTCCTAACCATATGAATAGGAATAATTAGAACAAAAATATTTCGTTTTATTTGCAGGTTTCTTTTTTTTTCCTGTGAAAACAGTAATACAGCATTTACCCTAGAAGCAATTTTTCATTTAATACACATCAGGTCCACTTTATCATAGCATTTACGCGTTTTTTCTCTTGTATTTCAACACTTCAGGAGTGCAAGAATTTTATGCTGATTTGAAAAGAGAGCATGCATTGAAAAAAGGTTAAGAACCACTGATCGCTATGAGCGTTCATGAAATAAAATTAGACATTGGTTCCTTACTGCTGTTACGATTCAAGAAAAGTGAATATGCCGGGGGGTTTTCAGTGAAGTAACAAACCATCCATAACCAAACCGCGATTTGATAGAAAAAAAAATTAAACCACGTGACCAGGGACCGCCTTAAAATCAACCAATATCACACGTGGTTTAGGTTTGCTTGTGTTTTTAGGTAGTTACTGAACATCTTTGGAACTTGGGATTTTCCCCCAAAAGAAATGCAAATCCAACGTAACCTTGCAAAGTAGTTATCGGTTTTGTGTGATCCTTGGGCACATCCAAATAACATAAAAAAAAGTGTGTCCTTATCTAACTATTGGATACAGGTAGTAGAGAGAGAGAGAGAGAGAGAGAGAGAGAGAGAGAGAGAGAGAGAGAGAGAGAGAGAGAGAGAGAGTGAGTTACAAGGATTCTGATGTCTCAAAGACTTTTTAGTCCATTCGCAGAGACTCCATTTATTAGTGTGCTACTGTTATTAACACACATTGAGTATGTGTTGTTTGAGATGTTGAGTCTTGAAATAAAGTCAAGCATGTTAACTTTAAAATGGTTTATTCTCTAAAAACAACAGTGTTAACATCTCCATCACAGGAGTATAGCTGGTTTGGTCGGATGACCAATTCAGGTGAAGTATAGATAAGAACTGCCTAAAATATCGATATCACAGATATCGTATATTTAGTTGTCTCAGCATTTAAACACAATATGTAAACTTTACATTCGTCTAGGAAGACACTTGCATCCGGTGGCGACACAATCTTTCACACGGTATGCATTTGTGTTTATGCTTCAAAAAAATGTTACATTGTTGAGAGATGCAAAATGCATCCTGTTATGATTTTGTCTGACTACAGCAAATCTCACGCTAGCTTCTTCTTCCACAATGACATATTACGTCATGTGTTTTAAACATGTAATAACTAACTATTACACATTTGCTCTTTGGTAGAGCGATTGCGTTTAAGCATTTGGAGAGTTCCTATGATCTTATCTAACTTATTCTTGAACCAGAGAGAGAGAGAGAGAGAGAGAGAGAGAGAGAGAGAGAGAGAGAGAGAGAGAGAGAGAGAGAGCAGCTACTAGGATAATGCAAACGAAGGCTATATCATTCTGACGTATATTAATTGGAATAGTCAGTTCCCGCAGTATTTAAGGATGCTCTATAGAGAAATGTATTAAGGAATTAAAATATATCAGTGTGATTATGCTTTTAGATCACTATTATTGAAAACGATTGCATTTCTTATAGGAATAAGAGATAAGACCTCTTTATCTCTCTAATATATATATATATATATATATATATATATATATATATATATATATAGATATATATATATATATATATATATATATATATATATATATATATATATATATATATATATCTTTAATCATCGCATTTCTTTGAGTGCTATTGGTAATTTCTCTACCCCTCACGTTCGAACCATCAAACGATATCTTGGTTGTTTAAACGTCAGCCACCTTTCAGGGCAAGAAGGTCATGACCTCTCCAAGTCAGGTCTGGCAAGGCGACACCGGTTTTGTTGCTGGGTGTACATATATACATATATATGTATATATATGTATATACTGTATATAGAGATTATCTATATATATGTACGTATATATATATATATATATATATATATATATATATATATATATATATATATATATATTGTGTGTGTTAGTAAGAACATGACATTTTTGCACATAAATGTGTTATCCTCCTAATAAAATCAGCATCGTTATTAATATATTAGGGAAAAGTATGTTACAAGATTACATAATCATTTCAAACTTAGCATCTTTACACAAATCATCATTTCTGGGGTATCGAGAGATGATGTGCCCTCTCTTGAAATTCCTCCATCACTCAGAAATTGAAGGTATTTCAGATTCTCTTCTTATAGCCTAGTCAGCACATTTTACCTGCCACAAGCAGGGATATTCTCTATATATCTCAATTAGGTGTAATAATGTTAGGTTTCTTCTCCATTCAAAGGGTACACTGGATCATATCCATTTAGTAATTGGATATATCATGTTGGTGGTTTTTATGCAATAGAATTAGTGTCTAGTTTTCCGTGAGTATGGCTAAATCATGTCAGATCTTCATGCCAGAAGGATAATCTATTTCGAATTTTGAAAGAAAAAAATGGTCTATCACTATTCAAGTCTTGTAAGGAAAACATTGATCCAAGAATGTTACCTACAATAATGCTTTTCGTCTAAGGCAAGTCATGATTTCGCTTAGTTTGTCATTCTTATCACTTTCTATTAGAAGGCATTGTACACTGCTTTCTCCCCTATTTTTTTAGTTCTAGAGATTGTCTTGAGAAAAGTAAAAAAAAAAAATTATATTAATCTACTAACGTTTAGGGTGACATTTTATACTAATCTAACGTTTAGGGTGACATTTTATACTAATCTAACGTTTAGGGTGACATTTTATACTAATCTAACGTTTAGGGTGACATTTTATACTAATCTACTAACGTTTAGGGTGACATTTTTACTCTTTAGTATCAGCAAGATGTTGTTAGATACGAACAAGTGTTTTGTTGTTACTTGTACAAATATACCGATCTTCGGGTAGTCTGTAATTAAAGGAACAAAGGGACTGCAATTTTGAGACATAATTCTGTCCTTTTGGCCCAAACTCGGAAGGCAGGATGCCAAAAGATACCATTAAATGTGCCCGTTTTGGCAACGCCTATTTTTTCCCCGTTAAATCTTCTCGTAAATTCGGGTACCTTTTTACTACCATATTTCATTCCTCTGAATCTAATATGTTATCGGCCGTCATAAAACCTGATCCTTCTTCTATTACAAAATTTCATCCCAATAGAAATAAAATGTCTTTCTCGCTCATAAATTCTGGTACCTTTTATTGTAATATCTCTGGGGAAGAGGCACTTGGGATACCTCGACGGAATGGGCAGTGATCTTCATTAATCAAATGATCGGCTGAGTTGATGGATCGAGAAAACCGGAAATGGCATCTTATTCAAAATGGCGGTAATGATCATTTATATACTTATTGGAACTAAGCCAGAACTGGATGTGAGTTTGAAGCGTGGCAATCTCTCTCTCTCTCTCTCTCTCTCTCTCTCTCTCTCTCTCTCTCTCTCTCTCTCTCTCTCTCTCTCTCTCTCTCTCTCTCTGTACAGCTAATATAGATATCTAAAATATTTTTAAAGGAATAACAAAAAGTAGAGCACTACAATCTCTGCACGCTTAGCACAAAGCGGTCCAGGGACAACGAATACAAACTTTAATTGAAAAGATACAACAAAGCTCAATTTTTTTTTTGCATACAAAATAACAAATACATGGAACAGACTTCCAGCGGATGAAGTGAACAGTAACACGGTAAACGAATTGAAAAATAAGTTAGAAAAGATGATAAAATCTCTTAAGCAAACTAATTCGCTTTACCCAAGAGCAAATGTAAAGATGATAAAATCTCTTAAGCAAACTAATTCGCTTTACCCAAGAGCAAATGTAAAGATGATAAAATCTCTTAAGCAAACTAATTCGCTTTACCCAAGAGCAAATGTAGTTTTCGCGGTTGGACTAAAAAGTCTGCGTAACTCTCTCTCTCTCTCTCTCTCTCTCTCTCTCTCTCTCTCTCTCTCTCTCTCTCTCTCTCTCTCTCTCTCTCTCCAACACAAGAAGCCATCCCAGCACCCTTTTAAGTCCAGACTGCTGTATCAGGTCTAAAATCATTGATGCAACAGAATGTGCTTCATGTCTCTTGAATAGTAAATTATATCTTCAGAAAACTTATCGTCCTAGATTGAATATCTGTTCTTGCTATGATGTATTATGCATAGTTGATATCTACTCTTGTGGATGGTGTAAAATTTTGTTTACCGATTGATAGACATTTGAGTACCTTTATACAAAGACGTACACGGACAGGCACACGCATACTCACACACACACACACACACACACACATATATATATATATATATATATATATATATATATATATATATATATATATATATATATATATATATACGGAATGAGACTTTTTGGCGCAGACGTTCTGGCACAGGACTTTTTGGTGGGTTGATTTCTGACGCAGGGCTTTTTGCCGCAGACGTTCTGGCACAGGACTTTTTGGTGGGTTGATTTCTGGCGCAGGACTTTTTGGTGGGTTGATTTCTGGCGCAGGACTTTTTGGTGGGTTGATTTCTGACGCAGGGCTTTTTGCCGCAGACGTTCTGGCACAGGACTTTTTGGTGGGTTGATTTCTGACGCAGGACTTTTTGGTGGGTTGATTTCTGACGCAGGGCTTTTTGCCGCAGACGTTCTGGCACAGGAGTTTTTGGTGGGTTGATTTCTGGCGCAGGACTTTTTGGTGGGTTGATTTCTGACGCAGGGCTTTTTGCCGCAGACGTTCTGGCACAGGACTTTTTGGTGGGTTGATTTCTGGCGCAGGACTTTTTGGTGGATTGATTTCTGACGCAGGGCTTTTTGCCGCAGACGTTCTGGCACAGGACTTTTTGGTGGGTTGATTTCTGACGCAGGGCTTTTTGCCGCAGACGTTCTGGCACAGGACTTTTTGGTGGGTTGATTTCTGGCGCAGGACTTTTTGGTGGGTTGATTTCTGACGCAGGGCTTTTTGCCGCAGACGTTCTGGCACAGGACTTTTTGGTGGGTTGATTTCTGGCGCAGGACTTTTTGGTGGGTTGATTTCTGGCGCAGGACTTTTTGGTGGGTTGATTTCTGACGCAGGGCTTTTTGCCGCAGACGTTCTGGCACAGGACTTTTTGGTGGGTTGATTTCTGACGCAGGGCTTTTTGCCGCAGACGTTCTGGCGCAGGACTTTTTGGTGGGTTGATTTCTGACGCAGGGCTTTTTGCCGCAGACGTTCTGGCGCAGGACTTTTTGGTGGGTTGATTTCTGACGCAGGGCTTTTTGCCGCAGACGTTCTGGCACAGGACTTTTTGGTGGGTTGATTTCTGACGCAGGGCTTTTTGCCGCAGACGTTCTGGCGCAGGACTTTTTGGTGGGTTGATTTCTGACGCAGGGCTTTTTGCCGCAGACGTTCTGGCACAGGACTTTTTGGTGGGTTGATTTCTGGCGCAGGACTTTTTGGTGGGTTGATTTCTGACGCAGGGCTTTTTGCCGCAGACGTTCTGGCGCAGGACTTTTTGGTGGGTTGATTTCTGACGCAGGGCTTTTTGCCGCAGACGTTCTGGCACAGGACTTTTTGGTGGGTTGATTTCTGACGCAGGGCTTTTTGCCGCAGACGTTCTGGCGCAGGACTTTTTGGTGGGTTGATTTCTGGCACAGGACTTTTTGGTGGGTTGATTTCTGACGCAGGGCTTTTTGCCGCAGACGTTCTGGCGCAGGACTTTTTGGTGGGTTGATTTCTGACGCAGGGCTTTTTGCCGCAGACGTTCTGGCACAGGACTTTTTGGTGGGTTGATTTCTGACGCAGGGCTTTTTGCCGCAGACGTTCTGGCGCAGGACTTTTTGGTGGGTTGATTTCTGACGCAGGGCTTTTTGGTGGGTTGATTTCTGACGCAGGGCTTTTTGCCGCAGACGTTCTGGCACAGGACTTTTTGGTGGGTTGATTTCTGACGCAGGGCTTTTTGCCGCAGACGTTCTGGCGCAGGACTTTTTGGTGGGTTGATTTCTGGCACAGGACTTTTTGGTGGGTTGATTTCTGACGCAGGGCTTTTTGCCGCAGACGTTCTGGCACAGGACTTTTTGGTGGGTTGATTTCTGACGCAGGGCTTTTTGCCGCAGACGTTCTGGCGCAGGACTTTTTGGTGGGTTGATTTCTGGCACAGGACTTTTTGGTGGGTTGATTTCTGACGCAGGGCTTTTTGCCGCAGACGTTCTGGCGCAGGACTTTTTGGTGGGTTGATTTCTGGCGCAGGACTTTTTGGTGGGTTGATTTCTGACGCAGGGCTTTTTGCCGCAGACGTTCTGGCACAGGACTTTTTGGTGGGTTGATTTCTGACGCAGGGCTTTTTGCCGCAGACGTTCTGGCGCAGGACTTTTTGGTGGGTTGATTTCTGGCACAGGACTTTTTGGTGGGTTGATTTCTGACGCAGGGCTTTTTGCCGCAGACGTTCTGGCGCAGGACTTTTTGGTGGGTTGATTTCTGACGCAGGGCTTTTTGCCGCAGACGTTCTGGCACAGGACTTTTTGGTGGGTTGATTTCTGACGCAGGGCTTTTTGCCGCAGACGTTCTGGCGCAGGACTTTTTGGTGGGTTGATTTCTGACGCAGGGCTTTTTGCCGCAGACGTTCTGGCGCAGGACTTTTTGGTGGGTTGATTTCTGACGCAGGGCTTTTTGCCGCAGACGTTCTGGCACAGGACTTTTTGGTGGGTTGATTTCTGACGCAGGGCTTTTTGCCGCAGACGTTCTGGCACAGGACTTTTTGGTGGGTTGATTTCTGACGCAGGGCTTTTTGCCGCAGACGTTCTGGCACAGGACTTTTTGGTGGGTTGATTTCTGGCGCAGGACTTTTTGGTGGGTTGATTTCTGACGCAGGGCTTTTTGCCGCAGACGTTCTGGCACAGGACTTTTTGGTGGGTTGATTTCTGGCGCAGGACTTTTTGGTGGGTTGATTTCTGGCGCAGGACTTTTTGGTGGGTTGATTTCTGGCGCAGGACTTTTTGGTGGGTTGATTTCTGGCGCAGGACTTTTTGGTGGGTTGATTTCTGACGCAGGGCTTTTTGCCGCTGACGTTCTGGCACAGGACTTTTTGGTGGGTTGATTTCTGGCGCAGGACTTTTTGGTGGGTTGATTTCTGGCGCAGGACTTTTTGGTGGGTTGATTTCTGACGCAGGGCTTTTTGCCGCAGACGTTCTGGCACAGGACTTTTTGGTGGGTTGATTTCTGGCGCAGGACTTTTTGGTGGGTTGATTTTTGGCGCAGGACTTTTTGGTGGGTTGATTTCTGACGCAGGGCTTTTTGGCGCAGACGTTCTGGCACAGGACTTTTTGGTGGGTTGATTTCTGACGCAGGGCTTTTTGCCGCAGACGTTCTGGCACAGGACTTTTTGGTGGGTTGATTTCTGACGCAGGGCTTTTTGGCGCAGACGTTCTGGCACAGGACTTTTTGGTGGGTTGATTTCTGACGCAGGGCTTTTTGCCGCAGACGTTCTGGCACAGGACTTTTTGGTGGGTTGATTTCTGACGCAGGGCTTTTTGTCGCAGACGTTCTGGCACAGGACTTTTTGGTGGGTTGATTTCTGACGCAGGGCTTTTTGCCGCAGACGTTCTGGCACAGGACTTTTTGGTGGGTTGATTTCTGACGCAGGGCTTTTTGCCGCAGACGTTCTGGTGCAGGACTTTTTGGTGGGTTGATTTCTGACGCAGGGCTTTTTGCCGCAGACGTTCTGGCACAGGACTTTTTGGTGGGTTGATTTCTGACGCAGGGCTTTTTGCCGCAGACGTTCTGGCACAGGACTTTTTGGTGGGTTGATTTCTGGCGCAGGACTTTTTGGTGGGTTGATTTCTGACGCAGGGCTTTTTGCCGCAGACGTTCTGGCACAGGACTTTTTGGTGGGTTGATTTCTGGCGCAGGACTTTTTGGTGGGTTGATTTCTGGCGCAGGACTTTTTGGTGGGTTGATTTCTGACGCAGGGCTTTTTGCCGCAGACGTTCTGGCACAGGACTTTTTGGTGGGTTGATTTCTGGCGCAGGACTTTTTGGTGGGTTGATTTCTGGCGCAGGACTTTTTGGTGGGTTGATTTCTGACGCAGGGCTTTTTGCCGCAGACGTTCTGGCACAGGACTTTTTGGTGGGTTGATTTCTGGCGCAGGACTTTTTGGTGGGTTGATTTCTGGCGCAGGACTTTTTGGTGGGTTGATTTTTGACGCAGGGCTTTTTGGCGCAGACGTTCTGGCGCAGGACTTTTTGGTGGGTTGATTTCTGGCGCAGACGTTCTGGCACAGGACTTTTTGGTGGGTTGATTTCTGGCGCAGGACATTTTGGCGCAGACGTTCTGGCACAGGACTTTTTGGTGGGTTGATTTCTGGCGCAAACGTTCTGGCACAGGACTTTTTGGTGGGTTGATTTCTGGCGCAGGACATTTTGGCGCAGACGTTCTGGCACAGGACTTTTTGGTGGGTTGATTTCTGGCGCAGGACTTTTTGGTGGGTAGATTTCTGGCGCAGGACTTTTTGGCGCAGACGTTCTGGCACAGGACTTTTTGGTGGGTTGATTTCTGGCGCAGGACTTTTTGATGGGTTGTTTTCTGGCGCAGGACTTTTTGGCGCAGACGTTCTGGCGCAGGACTTTTTGGTGGGTTGTTTTCTGGCGCAGGACTTTTTGGCGCAGACGTTCTGGCACAGGACTTTTTGGTGGGTTGATTTCTGGCGCAGGACTTTTTGATGGGTTGTTTTCTGGCGCAGGACTTTTTGGCGCAGACGTTCTGGCGCAGGACTTTTTCGTGGGTTGTTTTCTGGCGCAGGACTTTTTGGCGCAGACGTTCTGGCACAGGACTTTTTGGTGGGTTGATTTCTGGCGCAGGACTTTTTGGTGGGTTGATTTCTGGCGCAGGACTTTTTGGTGGGTTGATTTCTGGCGCAGGACTTTTTGGCGCAGAGGTTCTGGCGCAGGACTTTTTGGTGGGTTGATTTCTGGCGCAGGACTTTTTGGTGGGTTGATTTCTGGCGCAGGACTTTTTGGCGCAGACGTTCTGGCGCAGGACTTTTTGGTGGGTTGATTTCTGGCGCAGGACTTTTTGGTGGGTTGTTTTCTGGCGCAGACGTTCTGGCGCAGGACTTTTTGGTGGGTTGATTTCTGGCGCAGACGTTCTGGCGCAGGACTTTTTGGTGGGTTGATTTCTGGCGCAGGACTTTTTGGTGGGTTGTTTTCTGGCGCAGGACTTTTTGGCGCAGACGTTCTGGCGCAGGACTTTTTGGTGGGTTGTTTTCTGGCGCAGGACTTTTTGGCGCAGACGTTCTGGCACAGGACTTTTTGGTGGGTTGATTTCTGGCGCAGGACTTTTTGGTGGGTTGATTTCTGGCGCAGG
>NC_090747.1:75049922-75061606 GCF_036898095.1 Palaemon carinicauda
GTAATAACAACAACAACAACAATAATAATAATAATAATAATAATAATAATGATAATAATAATAATAATAATAATAATAATAATAATAATAATAATAATAATAATAAAGTAAAAGTTAAAAGAGGTTGAACAGAAAGTTAATTTCGATCAGATTTAGACTAATTACATTTCTAAAATAAGATCACTAAACGATGTGGCTATTAGTAAAAGGAAAGGACGGGATACTAGTCTCAAATACCGTACATCATTATATCCATAAAGATACGATGAGGTTACATTGTATATATTGACTCTTCCCCTCTCCTGAGTTATGCTCTTCGCTCTTAATCTTAATAAAGGTACATCAATGGTAATAAAACTGAGATTGAATCTCTATTATTATTATTATTATTTACTACGCTACAACCCAATTAGGAAAAGCAAGATGCTATAAGCCTAAGGTCTCCAACAGGGAAAATTACCCAGTGAGGAAAGGAAATAAGGAAATAAATAAACTACAAGAGAAGTGAGTAAAAATTAAGATAAAATACTTCAAGAATAGTAACAATATTAAAATAAATCTTTCATACATAGAATATAAAACTTTAAGATAAAAGAGGAAGAGAAAAGGATAGAATAGTGTGCCCCTGTGTACCCTCAAGCAAGAGAGCTCTATCCCAAGACAGTGGATGACCATGATACAGAGGCTATGGCACTACCCAAAACTAGAGATCATTGGTTTGATTTTAGAGTGTTCTTCTCCTAGAAGAACTGCTTACCATAGCTAAGAGTCTTCTGCCCTTACCAAGAGGAAAGTAGCCACTGTGCAATTACATTGTAGTGGTTAAGAAGAATTATTTTGTGATCTCAGTGTTGTCAGGTGTATGAGGACAAAGGAGAATATGTAAAGAATATCATCTTTCTATTTGGAACTAGGACAGTTTATTTGTAATGGTCTATAAGTACAAAAAAGTACTTTAGTCTGAGCGGCACTTAATTTCATAGAAACAGTACATGCCATCTCGACCATTTCTTACATTACCATCATAGTTGACGGTATGATGATGGTCATAATAGTAATAATGATAAAGAAAATTCTGCCTCTACTAAACACTGTTCCCTCATCACTTGAAGAAATTTAATATGAAGTTCACTTCGTGTAATGTGAATGTGACCTTCATTGTAGAGAAGCGGACAAACGGCTGGAGTTACGGACAGTTGAAAAAACTCTTGTACCTTAATTAACAATAGGAATAAGCACGAATACTACAGTTAATTTTAATAATGATAATAATGAGAATAAAAAGGTAACTTAAAATCGTTTTCATCGCTAATTAGTATAGCATTATCAAGTATAATTATCATCCGAGGACATTGTTCAGAATGTCCTCTTATGCAATGCTTCCTGTAATGACACTTGGAAAACGTTTAAGATGATAATGGATTCATATCGTGGATTTCCTCAAGGGTCATTACATAGAGAGAGAGAGAGAGAGAGAGAGAGAGAGAGAGAGAGAGAGAGAGAGAGAGAGAGAGAGAGAGAGGGGGGGGGACTTTCCCTTTTTCTTTGGATGAATAATGTTTCCTATCTTCAGTATATTCAGCTACTTGATGTGGGTAATGTGGAGTCGTTTGTCTTATGTAAATTGTGGAGAGAGAGAGAGAGAGAGAGAGAGAGAGAGAGAGAGAGAGAGAGAGAGAGAGAGAGAGAGAGAGAGAGAGAGAATTTCAAAGGTCTCCTATGGGTGGGTAGTAAGCAGTTTTAATTCTTTGGTCTAGTAAGGTGCAATATAATATTGGCTTTTGAAATATTGCCGTATAAAGTATTGATCATTTAAAATCCTTCTTAAGCCTAGAATGACTGAATTTCTTTCAGCACATTTGCAAAGGTATAGTTTTTTGAAGTTTCGACTTTGATCTTGAAACGAGTTTGGGTTCGAACCCTACCTTGGTTAGGAAAATATTTTTTTTCTTTATACAGGCGAATGTGACGGGTTTTAGTAGAGAGTATTTGAGAGACCTTAATCAGTTATAAGGTCTCTTTCTTTTTCTTTTTCTTTCCATACTTTCCATAATTCTTCCTTCTCTCTCCCTTCCTTCTTTCGTCCTTTTAGTTCTTCGGCATCGTTTTCTTTCACCTCTCATCCCTACCTTTTCTATTTTCCTTCAATTACAAATTCTTAAGCTCTTCATCTTTCTTATTTTTCTTCTTCTTTTACCCATTTTGCACTTCCTTTTATTTAGCTTTTTCTATTCTTTGGGCCCTTCTTTCCCTCTCTTACTCTCCTTTTCTATAATTTTCCTGACATCTCTTCCCATTTCCACCAGTCTTCTATCTTCTGTCAGTATCCCTTCTTTTTCATCCTCTTTCCATTCCTTTTCATAATTCTTCATCCTTCTCTTCCTATCTCCCCTTTCTCTTTTCTCCTTGATCCTTATTTCCCCTTTTCTTTCTCCTTTGATTCTTCCCCATCCTTCCCCCTTTATATCTTTTTCTCTTCTTTCTTCCTCCCCATTTCTCTCTCTCATCCTTCCTTCCATATTTCCCTTTCTTCCATTCCTTACTCCTTCACTCTTCCTAATCCTTTTCCCATTATCTCTTCTTATCTTCTTCCTTCCTCTTCAATTCTCTCTCATCCTTCTTTCCGCATCGCCCCTTCTTCTCTTCCTTATTCCTCCACTCTTCCTAATCCATCCCCCATTATCTCTTCTTCTCTTCTTCCTTCCTCTTCAATTCTCTCTCATCCTTCTTTCCGCATCGCCCCTTCTTCTCTTCCTTATTCCTCCACTCTTCCTAATCCATCCCCCATTATCTCTTCTTCTCTTCTTCCTTCCTCTTCAATTCTCTCTCATCCTTCTTTCCGCATCGCCCCTTCTTCTCTTCCTTATTCCTCCACTCTTCCTAATCCATCCCCCATTATCTCTTCTTCTCTTCTTCCTTCCTCTTCAATTCTCTCTCCCCCATCCCCCTATCTCCCCTTCTTCCCTTCCTTACTCCGCCACTCTTCCTCATCCTTCCCTCCTTATATCCTCTCATCATCCCCGTTTCCTTCGACATTTGCGAAGCAGATAAATCAAAGCCTTTAATATCCTGGTGTCGTCTTCCACCTCCTCCTCTTCTTCGCTTCGCCTCTTCCTTACTTAATCTTCTTTTCGTTTCCTCTTTAATCTTTTCGTGCTTACCATGTTATTCTACTTACATTGGCTTTCGCTATTAGCGTCATTAAATCTTGTTATCTCTTTCATCGTTCTGAATAGTCATGAGATGGTTCTCTGGTTAATAGACGCACGAGAGAGAGAGAGAGGAGAGAGAGAGAGAGAGAGAGAGAGAGAGAGAGAGAGAGGGAGAGTTACACAATTTCCTTCCCTTGATCTAAATACACTATTATGAAAGAACATGAATGTTTAACTGAAAAGATTATTCTTGCAAGCGCGCGTGAGAGAGAGAGAGAGAGAGAGAGAGAGAGAGAGAGAGAGAGTGTTACATAATTTCCTTCCCTTGATCTAAATGCCCTATTATGAAAGAATGACAATGTTGAACTGAAAAGACTATTCTTGCAAGCTTATTGTATATGAAGAGAGAGAGAGAGAGAGAGAGAGAGAGAGAGAGAGAGAGAGAGAGAGAGAGAGAGAGAGAGAGAGTCATTTTCTTCATTAGCTCAAAATATCGTATCATTGAGGAAGATAACGGGAGGGACATTTTATCAAAGCCTAAAAACAAAAATAAAAAAAAGAAATAGAGAAAGAACCGAGAAATTTAGTTTTATTATTATCATTATTATTATTATTATTATTATTTTTTTTTTTTTTTATTTGGCAGCAGCAGAAAGAGAGAACAAAGACCTCGCATGATGTGAGGTAATTATCCCTGTTATTGATAGAATTACATCAGTGTAATATATAATTTGGAATATTGTTATTATGTTTATGTATTCTATGCAACGCACAAAGAACAATTGGGCGGGGGGGGGGGGGTCACCGGCACAGGAGAGCAATACGCAACGGCATCAATTGTGTCTAAACATTGTGTAGAATTAAAATTTAATAAAGTTAGAATGTCGAAACAATGTGCAGAGTGAAAAAAAATAGTGTTAGAATGTCTAAGCAATGCGTGGAATGAAAAATTTATAGTGTTAAAATGTCGAAGCAATAAAGCGAGAATGTCGGTGGTACAGGTTCAGACTTTCGGGGTAAGGATAGCAATATCGAAATAAAAGAAAGATACGCATACTCAATAGTTTATTTTTGCTTATATACATAGTTATGCAGTGCAAGTGCATATATAAATACCAAAATTATATATATATATATATATATATATACATATATATATGTATATATATATGTATATATATATAATATATATACATATATATATATATACATATATATTTACATATATGTATATATATATATATATATATATATATGTGTGTGTGTGTGTGTGTGTGTGTGTGTGTTACAGGCGAACTGTGTAACCAGGCATTTCACGAAATGCCTAAAAATTTTAGCCATTTCGTGAAATGACTGATTCACCTAGGGATTTCGCGAAATGACTAAAATTTCCAGGCATTACCCGAAATGACTGAAATTTAGTAGTTCTTATTAAACACTTTGCCTAATAGAATTCAGGCAAACTGTGTAATTCTGGTATTTGTTTGCAAATACCAATTTTATGTGGTTTTAAGTATTTATGGGTGTTGACACGGATTCTTATACACTGAAAGTTGGTTTTGAATATTTGTTATAATTAGTATTGATTTATGTATATTTGGTAAACATTTCCATATAATTTTCATATATTTCATTTCCATATAAATTGTAGCCAGAGTTGTTTCAAGCGCAGGTGTTCAATTTAATTTCAACTACCTGAGAAGTTAATTCAGTTTTGTTATAAGTGGCCCCTTTCTTTGATTTCTTTTAACTATGTGAGCAGGTAATTCACTCATTTTGATTTCTTTTAACCATATGAGCAGGCAATTCAACAAGTACCCTGATCAAAATAAGCAGTTATAGATTATAGTTTGAAAAAATTTGGGATGTAGATTTAACTAAAACTAATATCCTACTTTAAATATGCAAACATCACAACGGAGGCTGTCGACCTGTTCAAGTCCTACTGCATTACCTGCCAAGAAAAGACAAAAAGAACCAAGACAAAGGGAGTTGTGGTTCGGCCCTTACTTAGGATTAAAATTCTCGTTGCCAAGTCGATTTAATTGACATGCAGTCATCTTCACAAGCCCAACACAAGTGGATTATGTTGTACCAGTGCCATCTGACCAAGCCTGTCATCCTATGCCCACTCACATCCAAGAGAGTAGCTGAGGTTGCTTTTCAGCTTTTGGGAATCTTCTTATTGATTGGTGATCAATGCATCCTACAATCAGATAATAGATCTGAGTTCACTTCCTATGTGGTTCGAGAGGTGAAGGATCTCTGGCTGCCTCTTGTGCATGGCAAGCCCCTAGTCCAATACACAGCCAAGGGCTTCAGCCATGTCTGGGTTTTGGGCAGTTTTAATCACCACGCCGTCCAGTGAGGGTTGGTGATGGTGGGAGCCTTTTCTGTAATCCCTCACAGCAAACATAGGACACAGCACACAATAAGAAATCTGACTTGCATTTTTTGCATTTGTTCACCTGACAAAGAAACAGTACAGGTGAATCTTCATCAAGAAACAAAGTGTACTAGAGCGAGTCAGACTTCTTCCCTCTGCTGAGTATATCTCGTAGAATATCCCTTTTGTATCCAGAGTAAATTGGGATCAGTCGCCATCTTTTGGGAATCTCCTACTTAGAACACAGCATACAGGAAGTCAGACTTGTTTCTTCTGCATGTTTTCATCTGACAAAGAAACAGTGCAAGTGAATCTTCATCAAGGAACAAAGCATACTTGAGCAAGTCAGACTTCTTTCCTCTGCGGAGTCCATCTTGTAGAATATCCCTTAGGTGTCCAGATTGGTTTGGGAACAATCGCCATTTTGTGGTTTCTCTGCGGCCATCTTCTTCTTTTTCCTCATTTTCTTCTTCCTCTTTTTCTTCTTCTCCTTTTGTATTTTCTAGTTCTATATTATTTTTTTTGTATTTTCTCTCCAGCTTTGGGGAATCTTCTACATAGAACACAGCATACAAGAAGAAGTCAGACTTGCTTGTTCTGCATTTGTTCACCTGACAAAGAAATAGTACAGGTGAATCTTCATGTAGGATCATAGCTTATCATTGCAAGTCACACTTCTTCCCTCTACTGAGTCCATCTTGTAGAATATTCCTTAGGTGTCTAGAATAGATTGGGAACAGTAGCCATCTTGTTGTTTTTTTTTTTTGCATTCTTCTTCTTCTTCTTCTTCTTCTTTTTTTTTTTGGGGGGGGGGGGGTTCTAGTTATACATATTTTGTATTTTCTATCAAGATTTTGGGGAATCTTCTTCAGAGAACACATCATACTAAAAGTCAGACCTGTTTCTTCTGCATTTGTCCAACTGGCAAAGAAACAGTACAGGTGAATCTTCATCAAGGAACAAAGCATACTAAAGAAAGTCAGACTTCTTACCCCTGCTGAGTCCATCCTGTAGAATATTCCTTATCCAGAATAAATTGGTAACAGTCGCCATTTTGTTGTTTCCCTCTGCCATTTTCCCTTTCTTCTTCTACTTCTTCTTCTGGACATCTATTTCCATATAATATTTTGATTTTTTTTTTTTGTGGGGGAGGGGAAGTTAGTTTATGTTTCATGGATCTTTTAGTTTTTATATATTTTGATATTTTAATATAATTTTATTCTCTTTATTTTTACTCTTTCCATTGAATAACCTGTTTATTTCTGGTATTCTAGATAAAGCTGCCTCCTTAGCATCTCTTCTTAGAATTTCTTTCAGTACCACATATTCTTCCACATCCTTTAGTTTAATGTTATTCACATTTTCAGTGTTTCCTGTTCCCTCAAAATGCTCCATAAATTCTCTCACTTGTCCTTTTGAACTTCTACTGGGTTTGTTTTCTTCTTCCATATTCCCTTTTCTCTCTCTATCATATTTTTCATACTTTTGAACGAGCTCTTCAACTATTCCTGTCACGTGTGACCTCTCGTATTCCAGTATTTCCCGTATTCGAGCTAGGGCTGAGTCCTTAGCACCTCTTCTTAGAATTTCTCTTGGTACCACATATTCTTCCTCACCCATTAGTTTGATATTCACTTCAGTATTTCTTGTTCCCTCAAAATGGATTATAAGTTCTTTCACTTGTCCTTTTTGAACTTCTGGGGTTGTTTTCTTCTTCCATATTCCCTTTTCTCTCTCTATCATATTTTCATACTTTGAACGAGCTCTTCAACTATTCCTGTCACGTGTGACCTCTCGTATTTCAGTATTTCCCGTATTCTAGCTAGGGCTGAGTCCTTAGCACCTCTTCTTAGAATTCTCTTGGTACCACATATTCTTCCTCACCCATTAGTTTGATATTCACTTCAGTATTTCTTGTTCCCTCAAAATGGCTTTTAAGTTCTTTCACTTGTCCTTTTTGAACTTCTGGGGTGGTTTTCTTCTTCCATATTCCCTTTTCTCTCTCTCTATCATATTTTCATAATTTTGAATGAGCTCTTCAACTATTCCTGTCACATGTGACCTCTCGTATTCCAGTATTTCCCGTATTCTAGCTAGGGCTGAGTCCTTAGCACCTCTTCTTAGAATTTCTCTTGGTAGCACATATTCTTCCTCACCCATTAGTTTGATATTCACTTCAGTATTTCCTGTTCCCTCAAAATGGCTTTTAAGTTCTTTCACTTGTCCTTTTTGAACTTCTACTGGGTTTGTTTTCTTCTTCCATATTCCCTTTTCTCTCTCTATCATATTTTCATACTTTTGAACGAGCTCTTCAACTATTCCCTGTCACGTGTGACCTCTCGTATTCCAGTATTTCCCATATTCTAGCTAAGGCTGAGTCTTTAGCATCTCTTATCAGAATTTCTCGCATTGCTGCATATTCTTCAACATCAACTTTCTTCATATTAGTTTGATGTCCGACAACATTAACTTTTTCCTCGAATTCTTGAACCCTTTGTTTTACTTTACCTTTTTTTCCTTGTAAAGCAATTCTCTCCTTCCTCCTTATTTCTTCATGGCTTTCCATAATAGATTCGTATTTTTCAATTAAACCCTCTACAACGGTCTTGTTTCTATTATAGAGTTTTCTCTCATCCACCAAATCTATAAAGAGTCCTTCCTTTTGGGCCTTATAAGATCGTGATTCATTCTCAGACATTCCTCTTGCATGTGAAATAAATGTTGCGGAATCTAAGACGGAACAATAGTAACAACATAAAAGCTTACCTTGTGAAGCTCCAATAAGATCCTCCATCAAATCTATAACGAGTCCTTCCTTTGGGCCTTATAAGATCGTGATTCATTCTCAGACATTCCTCTTGCATGGGAAATAATTGTTCCGGAATCTAAGACGGAACAATAGTAAACAACATAAAAGCTTACCTTGTGAAGCTCCATAAGATCCTTAAGAGTTTGTTCCAATTCAGAACAATTTTAGCATCCAAACCGTCACCACAATAACAATTACCCTTAAAACTCTCCATATTCAATCTAACTTCTTTCTGCCCATCACCACCTTTAGTTTTAAAAAACGGAGTCTTCACTGAAGTCTTCTGAATGTCTTCACAACGAAACTGGATCACAGCGACATCTGTCATTTGACGAAAGATTTTAGATTTTTTTCCTAATTTGTATTTGAAATATTGTGCATATATATATATATATATATATATATATATATATATATATATATATATATATATATATATATATATATTATACACACACAAGAGTAGACAATATCTTAATGGGGTCCAAATATCAAAGACAAAATCTCTTCGGACATAGTGAACTCCCGCAGGTTTTTAGGATGAGAAAAGTACAGCGATCTGACCGGATTTCTCACTGAAGTCTCCTGGATGTCTTCACACCGAAACTGGATCCCGAAGACATCTGGGATCTGACGAACGATTTTGGATTCTATCTTCCTAATTTATATTTGAAATATCGATTTTATATATATATATATATATATATATATATATATATATATATATATATATATATATATATATATATATATATATATATATATATATATATAATATATACAAATAGTAGACAATATCCAAATATCCCTCCGGACATACTGAGCTCCAGTTAGTTTTTAGGATAAGAAAACTACAATTACGTACATCCATTTATTTGGTGTCGACAAGCATTTTGAATCACTTTTTCATTCTTGCAACGGAAAAGAAATCGATTCTTCAGGAATGCCTCTCGTGTTCAAAGCAGAACGAATTGGGAGGCTTGCTAGCCGCGTCATAAGTTTATGTCCGGATCTGCGGCTATCTCCGGTTCGATTCTTTTTGGAATGGCGTCTCTTGTATGACAGTCTCGAAGCTCGAATGTTTTCTCCTCAGTGAAGAAGTTTCTGCAACCCCCGTCCATGATTTTTCTCTTCAGTCTCCGATGGAGTTCAAGATTCCACAATTCCCCCTCACAATTTTTTACACTTGATCCATAGGTCCACTTCATCTGGAACGGTTTCAATCCGCAACAGCTAAAATGGTTTGTGGCTTCAGGATTCTCCGGAAGTCTTGGCTGCAGGATTCTTCGGAAGTCTTGGCTGCAGGATTCTTCGGGAAGTCTTGGCTGCAGGATTCTTCGGAAAGTCTTGGCTGTAGGATTCTCCGGGAAGTCTCGCAGCTTCAGCGTTTTCTTTCCAGTGAAGAATCTTCTGCTCTTTCATTCAGGTTATGCATGACTTGCCGCTACTAAATGCGGTACTTGAGCATGTTACTTCACGTTTATAATGAGTAGATAATCCCCGTAATGGCGTCCAAAGAAGTGATGGCAGGAACTGTTTGGACAAACTGATCCTCTGTAAGTTTTCAGGATAACAGGAAAACTGTATTTGCTTCTCTCCATTCCATTTTCGTTGTCTTCTAAAGGACTCATCATTTTCTCGAGAAGGTTATCGAGCGTCGTCAGGAATACTTTGGCTGAGTGATGGAATTACGCTTCAATATAAAGGCTGCGGCGGTGGAAATTAAAATTTTAAGTTAAAAAATATTCGGATACTCTGATATTAATTATCAAATATTGATAAATGAAAACTTTTGAAATACAAATGATTTTCCTATTTTCGCAGTTTCTTCAGGTTTTCCGACCTGAGCCCTCTGTCTCTGTTTTAGAGAGAGAGAGAGAGGAGAGAGAGAGAGAGAGAGAGAGAGAGAGAGAGAGAGAGATGGTATTTATTTACAAACTAAAATGTTAGGAGAGAGTGAACTAGAATAAATAAGTTACGTTTTCCATTTTTGGATAGAAAGAGAGCGTAGCGGGTATTCATTTACAGCGTAAAAGAATTAAGAAATAGCCAACTAAGGAAAGTTACAAACAATGCAAATAGCATTAATTAATGGCCTAGTCAATATAATAGTATTATTGTAGCAGTAATACTTTCTCTAATAGTGAGGAAGGTGTTACCGCAGTAGTAGTCGTAAAATAGGTAGCCTTAGGAGCTGGTAAAAAGATAGAAAAAAATCTGTCAACTTTTACAGTGTACCTATTTTATTTTCTAATTTAAATGTTTAATGAGATCATATTCAGTTGGATTAATTCCTTTAAATAAACCTCGTATCTATTGAACTCTCATTCGATTACAATTTCAAGTTTGTATTACCTCTGTCAACGAAGTTGGAAGGAAGTCGAGTTTTACCCCCTGTTTGTGTGTTTGTTTGTTTTTTAGTGAACTCCTTCCTGCCCACAATTTTAATCGTAGAATAATGAAACTTGCATGGATTAACAGTTTTGTAAAAAGCTGAAAATGATTAAATTTTCGATGGGCAAAGTCAAATATCAAGGTCACCGTCAAGCAAAATGTCCGATTCGCGCCGTCCTTTGATTTTTTTTTTTTTTTTTTTTTTTTTTTTACTCTTCCTTGTTCAAAAGCCATATTTATCGAAACATTTTTGCGATGCATAAACCGAGACGGGCAAAGCCGGCTAAAACTACTCCAGCTTCGTCAGATCAGAAAGTTGGAATGTTCAAGAAATGCAGAGGTAAAGAAAATCTTAGGTTTTTGATTCATTTGAGCATCTCATCAATAAACTGACCAAGTTTGCTCTGGTTTCTCGCTTGACCTGATCTCCAGTACATTTGAGAGGAGAGGAGAGAGAGAGAGAGAGAGAGAGAGAGAGAGAGAGAAGAGAGAGAGAGAGAGAGAGAGAGAGAGAGAGAGAGAGAGAGAGAGAGAGAGAGAGAGAGAGAGAGAGAGAGAAGATTTTCGACTAATCTCCAAAGTTCGCATTTCCTATAACGATTTTTCTTGTTTGGGTCTGGTTTCATTGATCGCTGAATGAATCAAAAGGTTTGTGTTCCTTCTTGTTTTTTTTATCTTCTTTAATTGCTTGATATATAAGTTTATGCCAAATTCCTGTTTTATGGTGCGTCATAACTTTCATAAATTTTGAGTGATAAAGTTGTAGGAATAGATGAACTGGAAGATATGTGTGTCTGAACACATACAGTAATTATATGAAAAGCGTTTTCGATGATTTCGAAAGGGTTGATATTTGAAACTTCTAGTACAGTGTATTATTGCAACATCAATGTTCTTGTGGCACTAGATAATGTTTTTTATTAATCTTTCTTAGTGAAAACCA
>NC_090747.1:75062106-75067106 GCF_036898095.1 Palaemon carinicauda
TCCAAACATTACTTTTCTGCCATTTCCTAATTGGTACAAAAAAAAAAGGCAATCTTTCTGAAAATGACACATTTCACATATGTAGCATTTAATAGCAATTGCCTATATAAGAGATTGTGACAAAACGGCCGGTATGTTAATTTATGTAAGAATACATGTATGTATGTAATTTATTGTACGTATTTCAAAGTAGCAGAAACCATGCCATAGAATTTACAATTATATGATTGTCATCTAGAAAGTTAATCGCCCTTATCCTGTTATCAAGACATTGATATCCGACAAGTATGTCACACACACACACACACACACACACATATACAAGTGATACCTCTACATACGAATGTCCCAACATACGAATTTTCCAACATACGAAGTAAAATTCGACCAAATTTCTGCCTTGACATCCGAAGTGCTGCTCCAACATACGAAGTAAAACATTACGCCATTGAGCGTCGAGTGCTCAGTTCTCTGTTCTTGTGTGTATCGTGTGGTTGTCCTCTGTTTGGTCTGTTATTAACAGTGCTTATTTTCTTCCTTTTCTCACATTTCCTTTTTGATTTTACCTATAATCATGGGGCCTAAGAAGCTAAGTTTCAGTACAGGAAGAAGGCAATTCTTTCATTAGAATTGAAGCAAGAAATTATAGAAAAACATGAGAGCAGTGTGCATGTGAGTGATACTGTATGGCTAAACAATATGCCGGAATAGGCCTATGATCTCGAGGATTCATCAAGCTGAAGGCAGCCATTAAAGCAAATAAACCATCGAAGGGATCACCATTATTACAAGACATCGTAGCAATACCCTGGAAGAGATATAAGCCTTTTGTTGATAGGGATAAAGGACAAAGAGATTGTTGGCAACGATCATTTGTGAGAAGGCCCAGCGTGATGAACAGAAAGAAAGAAAAAAGTGAAGCAAAGAAAACCCAGATAGCATTAATAAGCTCTTTTTAATAAGACTTCTCTCTTTTTCTGTTTCTCTCTAAACATAGCATTAACATGTTCTTTAAACAAAAATCTCTCTCTCTCTCTCTCTCTCTCTCTCTCTCTCTCTCTCTCTCTCTCTCATTCTTCTTCGCTGTTATAGTGTTAGATATGTCTATTATTTTTTTTCCGAGAGAGAGAGAGAGAGAGAGATTAAACAAAAATGTGTTTAGAGTACATATGATTTTTAACAGCGTCAACGAGTTAAAAACAATTAAATGTAACTAAGAAAGTAATAACAGGTAATCTGAATTCCTTTATTAACTAAAACAAATATTGATACAAACACACTCACACAGGTGCAAGAATTGCTACACAGTAAGAGAGACGGTCGGGGAGGAGGTAGATATGGTGACTGCGATAACATACCGTAACTCGTCACTGAAAGTGATGAAAATAAAAAATCAATAGAAAAAAAAATGTAAAAAATATGAAATATAAAAATTAAAAAAAAAATGAAAATAGATAAGCTAAGTTAGATTAAAATTTCCGTAGTGTAAGTTACGGTATGTTATCGCAGTCACCATCTCTACCTTCTCGCCGATCGTCCGACTCCTCCTGGCGTAGCAAATCCTACACCTGCGTTGGCCTGTGTCTAAGGTAAAGTGACAATAGAACACATTTTTTTATTCATTATTTCTTTATAATTATCTTTTTTACATGCTTCTTTCATGTTATGCAGTTATGTTATTGTTTTGTGTAATTATGTGTAGCCATTTATTAAGGATTTATTATGGGTTTTTAGGCTGAGGGACGAATTAAATGAATTACCATGTATTCTTATGGGAAAATTCGTTTCTACATCCGAAGTCGGTTGTGGAACGAATTAAGTTCGTATGTAGAGGTACCACTGTATATATATATATATATATATATATATATATATATATTATATATATATATATATTATATATCTATGTATGTATATATACATATATATATATATATATATGTGTGTGTGTGTGTGTGTGTGTGCATATATATCACGAGCGATTTGATATTAACAGTAAATAGGAATACTAATTTTTTATCAGAACACTGTATGTACTGTTACTCTTAATAATGATAATGAATAAAATTAATAAGTCAACAAAAAAGGCAAAAGAGAGAATCTACACAATAAATAGCCATAAGAAAAATGAAAAACCGAGATCGAATGAATAACCAAAGATAATGTAAGTAAACAAGAAACGCTGAAGACTAATGGCACCGAGGAAATTGAAAGTGAAGCGTAAACAACGTAATAATAAAAAAAAGAAAAAAACATAAGAGAAATAATGAATCTTATGAGAGTCATGACACTCGCAAAATTAAGAGGGTGGATTTAGCGGCCTCATCTGCGACCCAAGGGAGCCATAATGGCCTCGTCCACCGCTTTTAATTTCTTCTTTTTAGTGTCTCTTAACTCAGGCCCTTTGCAGCTATTATTCTATTAATTAATAAGAGAGAGAGAGAGAGAGAGAGAGAGAGAGAGAGAGAGAGAGAGAGAGAGAGAGAGAGAGAGAGAGAGAGAGAGAGAGAGAGAGTAAAGTAGGCGAAAAGGTATTCTTGCTGAATTTGGAAATGACCCCTGTGACCTTTGACATTTTGACTTCAAGTTAATATTTATGAGAAAATGGGAAATACGAGAGAAAATAAACCGTTAAGTGGTAAATATATCACATGGACTAGATTATTATTATTATTATTATTATTATTATTATTATTATTATTATTATTATTAACTAACCTAAACCCCCATTTGGAATAGCAGCATATTATAAGCCCAATGGTTCCATCAGGGATAAAAAAGCCTAGTGAGGAAAGGAAATAAGAATATACATAAACTACAAGAAAAGTAATGAATAATTGATAAAAAAATTGATTTAGGTTGCGGTGGCCGATGTGGTAACGTCTCTGACTGGTGATCGCCAGACTGGGGTTTGAGTTCCTTCGGTCGCTGCAACCTCACCATACTTGTAAGCTAAATATGGGGGGTTTGGGTGGAGCCTATAGGTCTATCTGCTGAGTCATCAGCAGACATTGCCTCGTCCTTCTTGTTCCCCGCTTGGGTTGAAAGGGGGCTTGGGCGCTGATCATATGTATATATGGTCAGTCTCTAGGACATTGTCCTGCTCGATAGGGCAAAATCACTGCCCCTCGCCTCTGCCATTCATGAGCGACCTTTAAACCTTTAATCAGTAACAACGTTAAGATAGATCTGACCTATATAAACTACAAAGACAAACTTATACCAGCATATTGAACATGAAAACATTCGCTGCAAGTTTGAACTTCCGAAGTTTCGAGGAAGTTAAGAGTTAATGACAGCAGTTTTCTGTAACACAATTAAAAGAAATATGCTGAAAGATGTGTTAGGAGAAGTTCATAGTAACTGGCAGAAATCTTCATCAGAGACGATTGTCAGAAAAACAATTTAAAATTTTTGTATTCAAACCCAGATGTCGATAGAGATTTCTCCGGAGTACAGGCTGACATGAGTCATTTTATAGTTTATATATGACATATCTGTTTTGACGTTGTTACTGTTTTTAGAATGATTTATTGTTAATTTGTTCTCATCATTTATTTATTTCCTTATTTCCTTTCCTCACTGGGCTATTTTTCCCTATTGGAGCCCTTGGGCTTATAATATTTTGCTTTTCCAACTAGGGTTGTAGCTTGGTTAATAATAATAATAATAATAATAATAATAATAATAATAATAATAATAATAATAATCTGAAAAGTGTACGGTAAAAAAGTGGGTTATTGGCAACAAGCTCATTACAGAAGCAATACAGAAAGTCAATATTTAAGGATATCTAACAAAAGGATTCTTGCAAGGAAGTTAATGATTTGTTTGCTAAATTATTTGTATTTTTGTTTACAGAATTACGCAAAATAAGTTATTTGGGGATTATCAAGATCATTTTACCAATGTTTGTCCTAATGATCATTAACAAGTATTTAGACTATGGGAGAGATATGAATTGAACCTTTGGGGAGAGGAAACCATTTTGGAGAATATGGATTGAACGGCCTCAGCGGAGGTTTGTGGTCTCCGAAAGCTCTCGTTGGTAGCAATGTAAGGCAAAATAATAAAGAAATAAACACTTATATAACTAAAAATGGGAATAAAACGACAATCTATTCAGACCAGATAAACATTAATGGCGTGTCCTTCGAATTCTTACGTAAACAAAACTAGGATGTGGTATTCCGTCCGAATATCTGTAGACCAAAGCTATGTAAGGCTGGAATATCACTAAAATACAGCCGGAGTCACGGCTTTCAGCTAATAAGGTCGAGATGCAGCCGTTGAATTGCTGAGATCTGGTCTTTAGTGACTATGATTAGCCAAAATGATAAAGGCAAAGAGCAGTTCATATATATATATATATATATATATATATATATATATATATATATACAAATGTGTGTGTGCGTGTATAAATATATATATATATATATATATATATATATATATATATATATATATATATATATATATGTATGTATATATATATATACACACATATATATATATATATATATATATATATATATATATATATAACATATATATATACAGTATATATATACTGTATATACATTTATAAATATGTGTGTGTATCATCATCGTCAGCTATTACTAGTCCACTGCAGAACAAAGGCCTCAGACATGTCCTTCCACTTGCGCCTGGGTTATGGTCTTTCTATGCCAGTCCGCACCCGTAAACTTTCTTAGTTCGTTAATCCATCGTCTCTTCATCCTTCCTCTGGGTCTTTTGCAATCTCTAGTGACCCATCCAGTTATGCTTAAAGTTCGTCTATTATCTGTCATCCTCATTGTAGGTAGTAGGTTGGCCAGGGCACCAGCCACTCGTTGAGATTCTACCGCTAGTTATTGGGTCCTCTGACTGGCCTGACAGTACTACAAAAGATCCTTCTCTCTGGTTACGGCTCATTTCATCTTTGCCGACACATACATAGAATAATCTGGCCTATTCTTTACACATTCTCCTCTTT
>NC_090747.1:75074606-75078711 GCF_036898095.1 Palaemon carinicauda
CCATTCCCCTGGCCCTAGGGATGGCATCACGTTTCAACATTATTGGCTTCTTAAAACCAGTTATAAGGAGCTCAGATGAGTGCCTCACATTAGAAACCAAAGTTTCTGAGCACAAAAGAATATCATACTGTCTGGACGCAACTGTAAGGTCTTGGATATTTGCATTAAGACAACGAATATTGCAATACAGAAGACGACATTGACGAAATCTAGTACGTACTGGTCCCGGATTTCGCTCAATGTCTCCAGACAGCATAAGAATTAATAGAAATAAAAAAGAGACAGCATACTTAAAAACTAGATTAACAAGAATTATAACAAAAACAATACGTACAGAATTATAAACAAAGTGATTGATGATACCCATAGACTATAGTAAAAAGTCGGAAAAACTGGTCAACATGTAGGAGTCGATACACCATGCAATGCTAAATACCCTCCAGGATAGCCACTTCAACTGAAGGGAGGACAGTAAGGATGGTTTTGAGAAGAAAAATAATCAGAAAAAGGAAAAGACAACCTCTTGATAAACTACCAGGCATCCATGGCCCTTCTATTAAGCCTGCCCAACACACCATTTAAAAAAACAAGAGGAAGAAAAAAAAAATAAGATAGAATAGTGTGCCTGAGTGTACCCTCAAGCAAGAGAACTCCAACCCAAGACAGTGGAAGACCATGGTACAGAGGCTATGGCACTACCCAAGACTAGAGAACAGTGGTTTAATTTTGGAGTGTCCTTCTCCTAGAAGAGCTGCTTACCACAGCTAAAGAGTCTCTTCTACCCTTACCAAGAGGAAAGTACACTGAACAAATTGCAGTACAGTAATTAACCCCTTGGGTGAAGAAGTGTTAAGTATCTCATTGTTGTCAGATGTATGAGGAAAGACGAGAATATGTAAAGAATAGGCCAAACTATTCTGTGTAAGTGTAGGCAAAGAAAAAATAAGCCGTGACCAGAGAGAGGGATCCAATGCATTACTGTCTGGCCAGTCAAAGTTCTGTTATTCCATTTTGTATCAAAATAAAATGTATGTTAAAACTGTATTTCAAAGTACTGAAATTATATAGAAAGAAAATATTTTAAAACCAAGTTAGGTAGGTAGTAGATTGGCCATGGCACCTGCCACCCATTGAGTTACTACCGCTAGAGTGTTATGAGGTCCTTTGACTAGCCAGACATTACTACATTGGATCCTTCTCTCTAGTTACGGTTCACTTTCCTTTTGCCTACACGACTCGAATAATCTGGCATATTCTTTACAGATTCTCCTCTGTCCTCATACACCTTCCAACACTAAGATTACCAAGCAATTCTTCTTCACCTAAGGAGTTGACTACTGCACTGTAATTGTACAGTGGCTACTTTCCTCCTGGTAAGGGTAGAAGAGACTCTATAGCAGCTCTTCTAGGAGAAGGACACTCCAAAATCAAACCTTTGTCCTCTAGTCTAGGATAGTGCCGCAGCTTCTGTACCATGGTCTTCCACTGTCTGTGGTTAAGAGTTCTCTTGCTTGAGGGTACACTCGGGCACACTATTCTCTCTAATTTCTCTTCTGTTTGTTTTGTTAAAGTTTTTATAGTTTATACAGGAAATATTTATTTTAATGTTGTTACTGTTAAATTATTTAATTTTTCCTTATCTCCTTTCCTCACTGGACTATTTTCCCTATTGGGCCCCTGGGCTTATAGCATCCTGCTATTCCAATTTGGGTTGTAGCCTAGCAAATAATAATAATAGTAATAATAATAATAATGATAATGACAAGTTGTGTTATGCAAATATGATTTTGACTGCAATATGTAATAGTGACATTATTTCGTTTTAATCAAACAAATAATTGCGATTCAACGTTTCAAATTGAAAAATCATTTACTCAGTCATTTTTTTTCTTTTTTTTTTTGGTGTGTATTTCCAGCTGTATCTTTGTACATAGCACCCTCTCTCTCTCTCTCCCTCCCTCCAAATTCCACTGCACCGTCATTAAACCAACCATAATATATAATCATAAAGCGCCTATTAGTACTATAAAGGGGAATCTCCTTTCAAGCTAAATATTTACCATAACCTCATCCTTTGTGATTTGAACCGCCGACACTATAGAATGTTGTGGAATGTTTCACCAGTCAGCGGTTCAAATCTTTAAGCAGTTATTGTTAATGAGAGCGAATGGTTGTTCTTCCAAGGTCTCAGCTACATTTCTTTTTCCTTTTGATTCTTTATCAATTCCCTTGGGTCTTATCTCACTTGGCTGTCCTACTTCTATAACTTTTCCTTGCTCCAATTAAGAGGAAATCCATCAGCATAACGCTAGTAGCTACTGAATGTTTTTTTGGTGTTCTGAAGCACTCCAGCATTTAGTGTTCCCTCAACGTCAAAAATGGATGCTTTTATTTTGTATACTTATACAGGGTTCAACGGTGAGAAGTATAGGTACAGGGCTGGACGACGGTAAATCTAGTCATGAAGCCTTGTTACTTCTTCAAAGAATGTATTCTTTATAAATAGAAAAACATATAGGATTCCACATTGCGTTTTACAAGGTGAATTGTGGCATTGTATATCAAATTTGGAATAGATCTTATACTGACCTACACGTCAACTGATTTAAAAAGAAGTTCTATTTATATTTGCTTTATTGTACAGCTATCACCCATAGCTCCCCCCCCCACCCCCCCCCCCCCCCAAAAAAAATAAAACAATGTTCTGACATATTTTCGATTTAATAGTAATAGTTTTTATGCCAATGAAAAAAAGGAGAAAAATAAAAATATTTGGAAAGTCAGAAATCGACTTTTAATTGACTTCAGTTTAGGAGCTTTTTCATCATACACATACGCACTCACGCGTGCGCACACGCACACAAACACACACACACCTATATATATATATATATATATATATATATATATATATATATATATATATGTGTGTGTGTGTGTGTGTGTGTGTGTGTGTGCGCGCGCGCACGTGTGTGTACAACTTTATATCACGGTAAGCATACAAGTACAAGACAATTTGTTACAACCACACACACAAACATCCGCACAAACGATTATATGACCTGTACCGATAATCTCTGCGTCGATGTTTTTCTCTGATTTCTGTCTTCTTCTTTCAAATGCCAAAAGTTTCCGGAAAGTTTTAATGAATCTCTGCCCGACAAGCTGTTTCAAACTTCTTTTGGATTGACTCTCTTTCCAAATGGATTAATCCTGGAGTTTTAGTAACTTTTGATTGGAGAGAGAATGTGTGTGTGTGTGTGTGTGTGTGTGTGTGTGTCTGATAAGAAGAAACTTATTCCTTAGGAAAGGAGGAAAATGAAAAAAAAATTCTGATGATAATTAAATGTTTGTAAAAGGTAAATGAAAACCGACAATATAGAAGAGACAGAAAGATGGACTCACCGCAAGAGTAATCAATTAATATTAAAAATTTCCTAATCAAAGAAAATTATCGAACAAATTTAATCGAAAATATATGATAAATTTAACCTTTTTTCAAATGGTTACTTAATCCACATATACTCTTGGCTGGAATATCATACCGTGTTCTTGAATCTTTGTGTAGTTGATACTGGTCTCTTCAACATGATTATAAAATCACACTATCACTAAAAGCGATAGACAGAATTGTTTTAAATTGGAACCACAGATATCTTTTTAGAATAAGACAAAATACCAATACAAGAGTAAATTATGCAAATGTGTGGATTTAGAAATTTTGTTCCATGTGGACTACTCTTGTTTTTTATATGATAGAAAGATAGATACCAATATATCATGAAACAATTATAATAAAAAAAACATTTTGACTGAATTCCTTATTATCCTTTAAAGTAAAGAGAGAGAGAGAGAGAGAGAGAGAGAGAGAGAGAGAGAGAGAGAGAGAGAGAGAGAGAGAGAGAGAGAGAGAGTAAAACCAATATCCTTTCGCCGCCATCATATCCGTGACATATTGGTGGCCGAGGTCGAACACTGAGGACAGAGGAGAATATGTAAAGAATAGGCCAGATTATTCAGTGTATGTGTAGGCAAAGGGAAACTGAACCGTAACCAGAGAGAACCCAATGTAATACTGTCTGGCCAGTCAAAGGACCCCATAACT
>NC_090747.1:75089211-75102026 GCF_036898095.1 Palaemon carinicauda
GTTATTCTTATGAGATTTCGCAGGAGATGAAAGTGTCTGCTATGCCTCTGTAGTAATGAAGTTATTGACCTCACCATCATCCTTAGTATTAGGACCATAACAATAATTATTCTTATCTTTATCATTAATGTTATTAAATCATCACTATCATTGTTATTATGCGATCATAAAGATATTGGTAAGAATCCTTACTATTATCATCAATGACAATCCTGACGCTGGTTTAAATTCCAAACATTACAATCATACAAATGGGTCCAAACATATGCTTACAAATTAATACTGTATACTTAAGCATACGCAGAAACTTGTTATAAGGCAAGTAATCCGAATTAGAGCAAATGAAGTCTTCCAGGAATTTCCCTGGATTAGCCCAAGCGGCGTATTCCAGGACGTAGGAATTACGCTTCTCTCGTATATGCCTAAATTTGCCATTAAGTTGGCTCGAACGACGGGATATAATGTTGTCGTAGATTGCCTGGCCTTTCCAGCCACACAGGGGCTCAGAGAGGCCGAGATTGAATCGAGATATGAAGCGTGGTGATATCTACACACACACACACACCACACACACACATATATATATATATATATATATATATATATATATATATATATATATATATATATATAGACTACAATATGTTTGTATGCATGTATGTATGTATGTTACAGATGCGTTAATCATAACAGATGTACATAACAACCCTGAAATATTATAAAAAAAAGAATAAAAAAAGATTCACATTACACAAAAGCGCAAAGCAAAATTCAACTCAAGAAAGCAACTTTCCAAGTAATGCAAATTCCTAGACTAAAAAGTAACTGAGTACGACCAAATCCTAGTCTAAAAGATATTCATAGTCTAGGATTTTGTCTTACACAGTAAGTTGCTTGCTTGGGTTGATGCTTGCTCTGCTCTTTTGTGTAATGTGAATTCTTCTATTCTATTTCAGGTTATTTTGATTTCCATGTTTTGATTACCGTATCTGTATTTTTCGCCTTAGTGATATCATAATTAATCTTATTTCAATGTTAGTTATGATTGTTACCTTACCTAATAGATTCAGTTTTACTGATGTAACAGAATAGTGTGTATTAATCTGTGTTAATGTTGTTGTTTTACCCATGATAATGGGACAGATGATTTCCCGAAAGCTTGATCGTGATATATAGGGTCCGAATTGTTTTAGTTTCTGTTTTCATCGCCTTTTTAGTAAATCGAAAGCTTTCTAGAAGCAAAAAAAACCATTAATTGTACTGACACAAACACACACAATCGCGCACCTCTCTCTCTCTCTCTCTCTCTCTCTCTCTCTGTGGCGGGATGTTTAAAAACAAGCCCCACACCCTGAATCACACTTACTGACAATGGTCTCCACAAAACAAACTTTCCCCTTACGTAATCTATAACCAGACTCTTGGACAAAAGGACAAAACAAAACAAAACATAACCTTAAAACTATATATTTCTTACAGACTATAACGCTCAACATAAACAAAAAAACACACTTATCAATAATCATACACTTAACACAAAACAGGCCTTAATCATCCCACCATTCAATTAAACCCTCAAAATAAATAACGCTTAACAACTTACAAAACATACAATAAACGTAACATAATTCAAATAACCCAAATTTAAACCCTAACAAAACTTAAAACTAAACCGCACAACCAATATGTAATTCTGAGTGGACACTTTCGTCCGCACAAGGCCAACAGTCTTTTGTAGCCAAAAACACAACTCTGCAGCAACCGGACCGCTGAAAAATGTTAATGCACAATTGCACTTATCATCATCGTCATCATCATCATCATCTAATATATCAATATGCCAAACCAATTCCTTCAACCGGGCGGGGTCGTTACAGCATCTATTTCATCAAGATCCACAGAGCAATCCAATCAGGTCCTTAAACAATCCAGGTCATCAATAATTCATTCCAAATCTGAGCAGTCGTATCAAATTCCTTAAACAAGCCAGGTCGTCAACAATCACATTCATATAAATCTCTCCCCAAAGGAGGAATCGCAGCTCAGAAAAATCAAAAACACTTCCACGCTGGTCAAAAAAATAATAATCCAGCATTCAACCACACAACTGCTTCAGGACGCAGTCAATCAAAAAAAGCATTCGCTCCGAAACATTCACCACTGTCGTAACCTAACTAAAAAATGTAAACAAACAATCTCATTTGTACCAACAGTCTTTCTCACCACAAACGATCGTTAACCTAACTACTTTCGCTCGCTAACACAATCTCTCTCTCTCTCCTCTCTCTCTCTCTCTCTCTCTCTCTCTCTCCTCTCTCTCTCTCCTCTCTCTCTCTCTCACAGGATTTGGCAAAACCAAAAATAAAATAAAACAAAAAATAAATCCTCCACATTCCTCCCCCCTTACTTTGCCAAATCCTTCTCACACAACACTTACATTATTTTTTTCATAACCCAGTCGCAGTCGGGAACGGGACCTCTACTCCGAGTAACTGGGCCTCCATATACTCTCTCATTCACTTCTTCCTTATCACAATCATTAGCTACATCAACACTATTCCTATCTAAATCCCTATCATCTAATATATCATGTACAATCATATCTACCTCATTCTCATCTGGCCCTATAATTACACTCATTTCTGTAAACAGTTCATCCATTTCATCAAAAACATTCTCAACTTTAGTAAAAGATTCATTCATACTACTAATCATTCTCCTATCTCTCACTCTCGCATTCGTCATCCTTTCTTTTACATCACCTAAGGAAAAGCCACACCACACTATAGGTATCATTCATACTCAGCCATGATTCATCTGTATTAACACATTTATCTTCCATACACACTTGCACATTTACACCCTTGTCATACTTATTTCTATTCTCACTTTTACTTATAAAATTTCCCCTTCTTTCATCTTTACTTAAAGCTCTTGTATTCTTCCTTTTCTTATATTCTACTAACACTAACTGTTTACCTTCCAGACCTAAGTCCTCATACATACTAGGTTCACCCTTGTTCCTTTTCAACCATTTACTCATCCCATTCTCTTGGATATACTCAGGTACCTCTTTCCATTTACGCAACTGGTTGTGGTGGGCCCTAATTTTTTTCCACAATACCACCCACACACAACTTACCCCAAAACGTAACTTAATCCACTCGAAACCAACTTCTAACACATCATAGGGACCTTCAAATTTATCACGCACCTTATTTACATTCATTCTACCCTTTTCAATTACTTCTTTCATCACTCTCTCACCAACTTTAAAGCTTTCAAACCTCTTATTTGCTTTCCTCCACACATCTCTAATCATCCTCCGACACACCCAACCTCGGTCTTATTATCTTTTCAAAATTTAAAACAAACTTACATGGAGAACATACCCGTACTCTTATGCACTGTTGCATTGTAAGCCCACAACGCTCTACCAACATACAAATCCCAATCATTACCACATGTACTCATCATTCGCAAAATTTCAGTTAATGTTCTTACAGTCCTTTCAGCCAACCCATTCGCACTTGGCATATAAGGAGTCGAATACACATGTTCAATACCCCATTCTCTTAACATCTGCTCAAACTCCCATCCAACAAACTCAGGGCCATTATCACTTAACATTCTCACAGGCTTACACACACACATCGGCAACATCACTTGACCAACCATTCTTGCAACAGTCTCGCTCCGTTTATCCTTGATGGGTATTGCATAGGTAAATTTACTCATGTGATCAACCATAACAATCATTCCCACATGTCTTCTCGCAGTCACAGGCAACGAAACACAATCAATCACAAACATCTCAAATGGTTCTTTCATACGTAATCTCAAAACAGGCGGATTAGCATGCACTCTCTGATACTTCCCTTTCTGGCAATCTTCACACGTAGTCGCTACAATCCTTACATATCTGACTCAACCCAGGTGTAAACAATCTCTCACGCATGCATTCCCATAATTTATTCTTACCCATATGCCCATATCTGTCATGCACTAACATACACATACTTACTGCTGCATGCATTGGAAACACAGGAACATATATATCTTCATCCATTCCTTTATGTAGAAAATAAACAATATTCTTACACACAATAAGTCTCTTACTAACTTTCTTATACACCTCTAAATCAGACGACCATTCTTCTACCTCAATACTATTCAACATACATTCACGTAAACCTTTTAATTTCCTCACATTCATCTTGCATTTCTTCCACCTCCTCTTTAGTCAGTAGATCATCCTCACTCCTCGTAATATCAACCATGCCAACAAAATTCGCCATAAATACACTATTATCTTCTATCACAACTACTTCACATCCATTTTTCAGAAGCAAACCACTACCAATATCAACTGATAAATCATGCAATCTTAAAAAGTCAATTCCTATCAAAAAACAACTAGGCATCTCATTCTCTCCCATTACAATAAAATTATGTTCCACATCCATACTTCCCAGTTTTACTTTCAAACGCACTTCTTCCCAAACTAGCAAACTTCCTTTACCTATCCCATGAATTCTCACACTCGTACATTGCCGTTTCACTTCCCAATTGTTACCGCTCTATTTCCTTGATAACAGACATATTCACTAATGACACTTGTGCACCTGTATCAATTAAACTACAGTATTCATTCTCATTTATACCCACATACGTCATCATTCTTCCTTTTACACCATGCATACAAATGTTTACTCTCCTATCAATAGGGTCATCCTTATCACACCCATGGTCATCTTCGCTATCTTCTATGCTCATACCACTCTGATTCAAATCACTCGGACAATCCTCCTTCTTACTCAACAACTTGCAACATCTTTCATTACATTGTAACCTCAATATATACTCCCTTTCAGTCTCTTTATTTGCTCGGTACTGCATCGGACGATTCCACCCAAAATACAAATAAACAGTGACACCATATAACATACTTACTACCAACAATACTTTTGATAACAATTCACCCCTCAAGCATACTATCCTCCTCCTTATATGCCATTTCTTTTGATACTTCATTCCTAACACTCATTCTAAGCTCATCTATACTAGCAGGTATATCCCTATTCAAACCCTTCAATTTAACCTTATTTAACCCACACAAAATACATTTATACACCATGTCATCCCCTTCAAAACTTTGTACCACCATTAAATCTTCCGGCAACCTTTCAAAATTACTATCATTCTCGCTACTCTCTTCTATCTTACCATGCATTCTTGACATCGCATCTGCTATCACGTTCTTACTCCCAGGTACATATTCTAGCTTAAAGTCAAATTCATTCAAATCCTCTATTGTCCTCGCAACTCTAGCATTCACAGACTCTTTCCTAATCATGTACACTAGGGGCTGATGGTCAGTACGCACAATAAATTTCACACCATACAAAAATACCTTCAACGCTTTCACGCAAAACCTTATCGCAGCCAACTCCCTTTCAATCGTGGAATACTTTCGCTCAGCCTTATTAAATGCTTTACTTACATACGCTATCACTCTCAACTGTTCATCTCCGTTTATTCTTTGCATTTGAACCAAGCAACCGCCCATACTAATCCCACTAGCATCCGTATATAACTCTAGCATACTCGCATGTTCACTATAATCGGGAAAAGCCAAAGTGACGTCTCTCGCAGCCTCTTCTTTCAAGTTTTCAAATGCTTCAATCATACGCTCATCCCATTTCAGTCTCGTACTATTTCTCTTACCTGTCCACTCATTCAAAGGCTTCCCTATTCCCGAACAATCTCTGACAAACTTCCGACCAAATTCAATTAACCCAAGAAACCCTCTCAACTCACGCACCGTATGAGGACGTGGAAACTCTCTCACCTTACTCACAAACTTTTCACTCTTCCTTATACCCGATTCACTCACCACATGCCCAAGAAATTCCACCTCTCCGGCCAACCATGTACACTTTTCAAGCTTAACTTTCACCCCAACTTCTATCAACCGTTCTAATACTGCTTCAAGCAACTGCATGTGTTCCTCAACTGTCTCACTAGCAATCAAAATATCATCAATAAAAACAGTCACCTTCTGTCTATCAAACCCAGCCAAAACTACATTCATCGCCCTCTGGAAGGCAGCAGGCGCATTAGCAAGGCCAAAACTTAATCTTTTAAACTGAAAATGACAACTTCTACTTGAAAATGCCGTAATGGGCCTGCTCCCCTCTGCCAGAGGCATCTGGTAATAGCCCCCTAACTAAATCTAACTTTGTAAAAACTTTCATACCATGCATCTTATACACACAGTCAGACACTACATTCATCGGAAAACGTTCTTTAACAGTTACTTCATTCACCTTCCTATAATCAATACACATCCGTAAACTTCCATCCGGCTTTCTTACAGGTACAATAGGGCTATTCCAGGCACTCTCACTCCTTTCTATTACACCCATTTGTTCTAACTCCTGGCACTGCTCTTCTATTTCTCTGGCAATAGGCGGAGAAAAAATGTCGGGGACGCTGATATATGGGGGTATCATTACTAAGAACTATCTTAAATTCAGGCAGCTTTGATCCCCCACAATCCTCGTCACCGCGACTCAAAACTCTCCGTCTATCCCATAACATCCTATACAATTGTTCCCTTTCCCCCTCACTTATATTCTCATCTACATTAATTCTTTCTTTCAAACTTTCATAGTCCCCAATCGTCATCCGGCTTTATCTTACCCGTCATAACCCGTCTCAATTTAACATACCTTTCATCCTCTACATTGACCAACGTATACATACATCCCATACAATCACCCTCACGTATACCCCGTATTCTCTTCCTCCTTACAGTCGGCAACAAGCTCACATACACCTTCGGCTCCTGCAAATTCAAAATACCATCATACACATGCACACTTGCTTTCACCAAATTACTTGCTTCCGAACCTTCCACTACATATTCACAATTGTCACTATTGGCAATTCCCAGACTATTCGGCCATGCAACTTTTACACTGACAACCTCACTCGCATCTTTAGACAATTTAACACCTTCTTTTGCTATTAACGGCACACCTTTCCATACCTTCGTACATACACTACCATCTTCATTCAAATAAAATTCCCCACAAAATTTACCCTTAACTTTCATCTCTATCATATTTACACTAGGATGTACAATCATACCGCATTTTTTCAAGAAGTTATAACCTAACAACACATCGTATTTGTCATTTACTCCCTCAACTACATAAAAATCATTATCTTCCATCATCAGCCCCCCAATCATAACATTTTCTCGTAACTTTCCTTGCACAGACATACTTAAATTACCGATCCCTTTCACTTCACCTTTACACCCCCTAAATTCACACACATCCCTTACCTTATCGTATGCATTCCTAAACATTAAATTGACACCACAACCAGTATCAATCAGACCAACTAGCTCTATTCCATTAAAATTTACTTTTGCACTCATGCAGTCATAAGCTCTTTCGCCCATCACGTCTTCATGTAATAAACCTTCACGAACATGCATCACATTCACTCCGCACACACTCGAGGACTCACCCAGCTGAACCCTCTTACACTCTAGTTTCCCGAACATCCTGGCTGATTTCCTCCCTTCTTCCTACATACCCTAGCTACATGCCCATCTGCACCACATTCAGTACACTTACCCCGTGGCTCCTTGCACATTCTAGCATAATGCCCATCCTTACCACAATTACCGCAAATCACATTTGTACGATTACTCCGACATCCACTCGCTATGTGGCCTGTCATACCACACCGATAACATTTTACCCCTTTCTCTTTCGTGCACTCGCTAATTCTATGCCCTACCTCACCACATCCAAAACAAGCACCAAGAGCCCATCTACATTCATTCTTCTTATGTCCTACTTTCCCACATCTATAACACTTCTCTTCACGGATACAACTACCTGACCTATCTTGCGGCGCACTAGCACTCCTATCCCTCCAAACCTGATTCCCTTGCCTAAACCCTTCATTTGTCCTTACAGGTATTCCCACATTACTCGCCCTAACACTCCTATCTACTACACTATCAGCTACCCTCATCGGTCCCTCTCATAACAGCATCTCTAAAACTAACAAATTCTGGCACACTTTCCTCCATTCCAGTTCTTACACTCACAGATTTACTTTCTTTCATACACCTATCCAACTCGTAATCCTCAACTATCTCTAAAATATCATCCCATGTCAATCTTTCTTTCGTCCACCTCATTTTCTCCTTCCGTTTCAAATTAACAAACTCAGCAACATTCTCGGGTACAGTAGCCAAAAACTTCCTCATTAACTCCTTATTCTCATTTATACCTTCATCCCCATACTTCTTCCTAGCTAAAGTTTCCAACCTACATACGTACATTGATATCGCTTCTCCTGCATTCATCCGTGCTTCATCAAAATCATTCTTACGCTTATACTTAACACTCCCTTTCATACGTTTTACCTGCTCAATTATTCTCGTTTTCCACACTTTCATAATCAACGTCCCCTACACTCATTATCACTCCATACATCGTCAACAAATACCCAGTCAAATATTCTCCTAACTCCCTAGCCCAAACTCTTTTACTATTACCATACTTATCCTGACAATACCTCTCATACTCCTTGAAAAAATCATTTACATCCCTACTGCTATGCTCATTGAACCTTTCACACCGAGGTACCTCTCTCATAAACACAGTCTTACACACATCACGTTCATTCTCACTGCTATCATCACTGTCTACTCCCTTGTTACCTTCTTCCTCATTCGAATATAATGAATCCACTTCCACACTTAAATTCCTATCCTTAAACCATTCCCTTCTTACCCTTTTTCTTACTTACCACTTTCACCCATTCACGATCGTCCTTGCTATCAGCCTGATACTTTTTCTTCTCTTTCTTCACATCACTTTTACCTTTCCTTTCATCTTTCCTCTCCCCTTTCTGTTCATCCTTACTATGCCTAATTCCCTTATCTTCAATATCACCATCACTATTACTACTATCACTATCACTTCCTTTCCCATTATCACCTACCTTAACCTTCTCTTTCACTACCAACCCATTACCCGAAGCTGAGGACACTCCTCCGACTGCACCTTCACCAATTATAGTTTTCATCATCCCCATGACTTGCCCCCATCATATCTTCCATTCGTTTCTCCATTCGTTCTTCATTCTCTCGCATCCTCATCTCAACACATTCTTCCACTCTCTCTACTGTCCCCTTTAACTCCCTAAGCTCCTTCTGCATCGCCGCATTCTCCCAGTTCAACCTCTCATTCTCTATTAGCAACCTCTCCTCACGCTCCTTACTCAGCCGCAATTCCTCCTTCAGTAACTTGTTCTGCTCTTCCATTTTTCATCAACCTTATATCTAATATCTTATCCTATCAGTCCTTCGTCCAAGAGTCCAGCTATCAGTCCCCGCCTCAGCAGTCCCTGTTCGGGCGCCAAAATAATGTGGCGGGATGTTTAAAAACAAGCCCCACACAACCCTGAATCACACTTACTGACAATGGTCTCCACAAAACAAACTTTCCCCTTACGTAATCTATAACCAGACTCTTGGACAAAAAGGACAAAACAAAACAAAACAATAACCTTAAAACTATATATTTCTTACAGACTATAACGCTCAACATAAACAAAAAAACACACTTATCAATAATCATACACTTAACACAAAACAGGCCTTAATCATCCCACCATTCAATTAAACCCTCAAAATAAATAACGCTTAACAACTTACAAAACATACAATAAACGTAACATAATTCAAATAACCCAAATTTAAACCCTAACAAAACTTAAAACTAAACCGCACAACCAATATGTAATTCTGAGTGGACACTTTCGTCCGCACAAGGCCAACAGTCTTTTGTAGCCAAAAACACAACTCTGCAGCAACCGGACCGCTGAAAAATGTTAATGCACAATTGCACTTATCATCATCGTCATCATCATCATCATCTAATATATCAATATGCCAAACCAATTCCTTCAACCGGGCGGGGTCGTTACAGCATCTATTTCATCAAGATCCACAGAGCAATCCAATCAGGTCCTTAAAACAATCCAGGTCATCAATAATTCATTCCAAATCTGAGCAGTCGTATCAAATTCCTTAAACAAGCCAGGTCGTCAACAATCACATTCATATAAATCTCTCCCCAAAGGAGGAATCGCAGCTCAGAAAAAATCAAAAACACTTCCACGCTGGTCAAAAAATAATAATCCAGCATTCAACCACACAACTGCTTCAGGACGCAAGTCAATCAAAAAAAGCATTCGCTCCGAAAACATTCACCACTGTCGTAACCTAACTAAAAAATGTAAACAAACAATCTCATTTGTACCAACAGTCTTTCTCACCACAAAACGATCGTTAACCTAACTACTTTCGCTCGCTAACACAATCTCTCTCTCTCTCTCTCTCCTCTCCTCTCTCCTCTCTCTCTCTCTCTCTCTCTCTCTCTCTCTCTCTCTCTCTCTCTCACAGGATTTGGCAAAACCAAAAATAAAATAAAACAAAAAATAAATCCTCCACATCTCTCTCTCTCTCTCTCTCTCTCTCTCTCTCTTTATATATATATATATATATATATATATATATATATATATATATATATATATATATATATATATATATATATATATATATATACACACATATACATATACATATATATACATATATATATATGTATATATATAAATATATATGTATATATGTGTAGAAATCACGAAAGCTGACACGTGATGAATATAAAATGTATTATAGCCACGTGGCTATAATACATATGTATATATATATACACACATACATATATATATTATAATGTGTGTATGTGTTTGAACTGATGTATATATTGTCATATTGCTTGACTATGTACGAACAATAGGTTCACCTACAAGCATTTTCACTCGTTGAGATTTACCTAAAGGCGGTTAACCTTTCAGCTCTTAGCTAATTTTTAGCGCCATTCTCCTCTCCGCCTATCCAGTGACCCACCGCAGTCGACTAACGACTAATAAATTAATCCATAAGATTAATTGTCACACGACCCACAATGATTTTTCGCTCGATTTACTTAAATTGCTTAGTTTATTTCTCTCTCTCTCTCTCTCTCCTCTCTCTCTCTCTCTCTCTCTCTCTCTCTCTCTCTCTCTCTCTCTCTCTCTCTCTCCAAACCAGAAAGTTACGAGCCCTGAACCTTGTTCTCCAATCCCATTTTCTTCCGCTTTCCTTTTTTATCTTTATTGGTCTTTTCTTTTCCTTTCTTGACAAACGGCGTAGTGACTGCCACGAGACTTGACACTACCCTACTCTATAAATCATACACAAACACACACACACACACTCACTCCAAAAGTGGAAGTCTCTCATAGACTCAACAAGGGATTGTGTACCTTATGATGCCTTTGAATAAGGGCGAATACGAGACCAGGAAGAAGGTCGCTTTGCCTTGCTTGTGATCGTTACCCCCAGACATAAAGGACGCATATATTGAAAAAAAAGGATGACTCGTGAAGATTTGAACTCAAAGAAAGATATAGAAATGGAGGGGACCAAAGAGGGTTGGTTTTGCGACACGTTCGTTTGTCACAAAGATATGGAAAGATGACAGAAAGTTAAGATATCTGAGAACTAATGTTCAAGAAAAAGATCGTTGGAATATCATGGGTATATGAACGCACATTTGTACACAAAATCACACTATCTTTTCAAAATGAGGCCATTTCGCCTAGCAAGTGCTGGCTCCAGATAAGACCAACGCAAGTTACTACCAAGTTCATCCTTCAACTCTTGAATCGTGGACGAACCACCCAGTCCAGTAAAACTTCAAAAACATAAAATCTCTACACAGCTTGCACATAGGGTTCATCAGCAGAACATCAAACGCACCTACACACATTGCGTCATTACACTTACGCCAGTAATATTAATGTTGCTTTTTAGGTCGCTTATTGATTTGGAATATTATTATTATTATTATTATTATTACTACATGCCAAGCCCAAACCCTTGTTGGAAAATAGGGATGCTGTAAGCCTGAGGGCTCCAACAGGAATAATAGCCCAGTGAGGAAAGGGAATAAGGAAACTACAAGAGAAGTAATCAACAATTAAAATAGAATATTTTAAGAACAGTAACAAGACTAAAATAAAATCTTTCTTATATAAACAATAAAAACTTGAAAAAACAAGAGGAAGAGAAATAAGATAGAATAGTGTGCCCGAGTGTACCCTCAAGCAAGAAAACTCTAACCCAAAACAGACAGTGAGAGACCATGGTACAGAGGCTATAGCACTACCCAAGACCAGAGAACAATGGCTTGATTTTGGAGTGTCCTTCTCCAAGAAGAGCTACTTACCATAGCTAAAGTCTCTCTTCTACCCTTGCCGTGAGGAGAGTAGCCACTGAACAATTACAGTGCAGTTGTTAATCCCCTTAAGCGAGGAAGAACTTAAAAAAAAAAAAATCTGAGCAGAGTTAAGGCCTACCAAAAGCTGTGCTGTGAATCTAAGTCGTACATGAAATTCTGTGGTCACTGAAACCTAATGTTTCAGTGACAACAGATTTTCATGTAACAAAATAAACCAGTTTCATCCATGTTTTTCAACTTTAGATAAATTTGACTGATGATAAATTGTTCTATTTGTCTTGTCTGCTTATGAGGAAAATCTTATAACATTGAATACATCAGAAAAAAAAGAATGACGAAATAAACCCTGAACAGCCGCTTAGTTTTGCTAAAATATGGACATCATTATACGGTAGGTTATACTCTTATGATTTCTGTAAAATACGG
>NC_090747.1:75102526-75120026 GCF_036898095.1 Palaemon carinicauda
CAATTTGAATGAGAGGCTAAAGCTTACGTAACATCAGTTGGGAAAATAAACTTTACAATTATTTATTCTTTGTGTAATACAATGGTGACAATCAGAACTTAGCTAGCTTGTAACTTTTGTAAGAATAATAATAATAATAATAATAATAATAATAATAATAATAATAATAATAATAATAAATAGTCTATACAACACTATGAGTATCCAGTTACCTTTCTGCATAACATAAATAGTCTACGACAAATAAACTCAAAGTTAAGATTTGCCTTTTTCAGCGCGTCATACTTTCGTTATTAGCCCTTATGCAAGTACTAGTGTACGCAACCCGTCAAATATGACTGCTAAATATTTAGATAGATATGCACACACACACCTCTCACCAGGGTATGACTAACCCCTCCCCCCTTACCCGAGGGACGGGGAGAGACCGATTAGTTATACGTCGGGCAATGCCGCTGCGCGTGACCGGAAAGATATATATATAGACAACTTCTAAAACATCGCGACTTCACTACTTGACACTCCTGTATTACTGCCATTGTCTTATGGTTAACTAATATCCATGTAAATGCTTAAATACTTTATAGTTATCTTATGAGATTTCACGGGAGATGAAAGTGTCTGCTATGCCTCTGTAGTAATGCAGTAATTAACCTCATTAGAACTATAACAATGATTAATCTTATCATTAATGTCATCATAATCATCAATATTGTTGTTATTATGAGATCATAAAGATATTGGTAAGAATTACTACTATTATTATTAATGACAATCCTGACGCTGATTTAAATTCCAAACATTACAATCATACAAACGGGTCCAAACATATGCTTACAAATTAGTACTGTATACTTAAGCATACGCAGTAACTTGTTACGGGCAAGTAATCCAAATTTAAGCAAATGAAGTCTTCCAGGAATTTCCCTGGATTAGCCCAAGCGGCGTATTCGAGGGGCGTAGGAATTACGCTTCTCTCGTATATGCCTAAATTTGCCATTAAGGAGCTCGAACGACGGAATATAATGTTGTCGTAGATTGCCTGGCCTTTCCAGCCACACAGGGGCTCAGAGAAGCCGAGATTAAATCAGTATAAGAAGAGTGGTGATATCTACACACACACACACACACACACACACACACACACACACACACACACACATATATATATATATATATATATATATATATATATATATATATATATTATATATATATATATATGTATGTATATATATGTAATATATATAGACTACATATATGTTCGTATGCATGTATGTTAAAGATGCGTTAATCATAACAAATGCACATAAAAAACCTGAAATATGATTAAAAAAAAAAAAAAAAAATTCACATTACACAAAAAGCGCAAAGTAAAATTCAACCCAAGAAAGCAACTTACCGAGTAATGTAAATTCCTAGACTAAAAGGTGACTTACTGAGTACTACCAAATCCTAGTCTAAAAGATATTCATAGTCTAGGATTTTGCCTTACACAGTAAATTGCTTGCTTGGGTTGATGTTTGCTTTGCGCTTTTGTGTAATGTGAATTCTTCTATTCTATTTCAGGTTATTTTGATTTCCATATGTTTGAATACCGTATCTGTATTTATTGCCTTAGTGATATCATAATTAATCTTATTTTAATGTTACTGTTATGAATATTACCTCATTGATTTAATTTTACTGATTTAACAGATTAGTGTGTATTGATTTGTGTTAATGTTGTTGTTTTAGCCTTGACGATGGGACAGATGATTTCCTGAAAGCTTGATCGTGAAAAATATAGTTCGATTTGTTTTAGCTTCTGTTTTGAATCGCCTTTCTAGTAAATCTAAGGCTTTCTAGAAGCAAAAATACCATTCATTGTACTAACACAAACACACATACGCACACACACACAAATATATATATATATATATATATATATATATATATATATATATATATATATATATATATATATATATATGCATATATACTATATATACATATATATACTTATATATAATATATATATATATATATATATATATATATATATATATATATTATATATATATATATATATATTATAATGTGTGTATGTGTTTGAAACTGATGTATATATTGTCATATTGCTTGACTATGTACGAACAATAGGTTCACCTACAAGCATTTTCACGAGTTGAGATTTACCTAAAGGCGGTTAACCTTTCATTTCTTAGCTAATTGTTAGCGCCATTCCCCTCTCCGCGTATCCAGTGACCCACCGCAGTCGACTAACGACTAAGAAATTAATCCATAAGATTAATTGTCCACACGACCATCAATGATTTCTCGCTTGATTTACTTAAATTGCTTAGTTTATTCTCTCTCTCTCTCTCTCTCTCTCTCTCTCTCTCTCTCTCTCTCTCTCTCTCTCTCTCTCTCTCTCTCTCTCCAAACCAATCAAGTACAATTCTTTTTTATCAGTTAATTGTCTTCAGAAAGTTACGAGCCCTGAACTTTGTTCTCCAATCCTATTTTCTTCCGCTTTTCCTTTTTTTATCTTTATTTGTCTGTTCTTTTCCTTTCCTTTCTTGACAAATGGCGTAGTGAATGCCACGAGACTTGACACTACCCTACTCTATAAATCATACACAAACACACACACACACACACACACACACACACACACACACACACACTCCCTCCAAAAGTAGAAGTCTCTCATAGACTCAACAAGGGATAGTGTACCTTATGGTGTCTTTGTATAAGGGCGAATACGAGACCAGGAAGAGGGTCGTTTTGCCTTGCTTGTGATCGTTACCCCAGACATAAAGGACGCATATATTGAAAAAAAGGATGACTCGTGTAGATTTCAACTCAAAGAAAGATATAGAAATGGTGGGGACCAAAGAGGGTTGGTTTTACGACACGCTCGTTTGTCACAAAGATATGGAAAGATGACAGAAAGTAAAGAGATCTGAGAATCAATGTTCAAGAAAAAGATCATTGAAATATCATGGGTATATGAACATACATTTGTACACAATATCACACTATCTTTTCAAAATGGCGCCGTTTCGCCTAACATGTGCTGGCACAAGATAAGAGCAGCACTAGTTACTGCCAAGTTCATCCTCCAACTCCTGAATCGTGGAAGAACCACCGAGTCCAGTAAAATTTCAAAAACATAAAATCTCTACACATAGCTTGCACATAGGGTTCATCAGCAGAACATCAAACGCACCTACAGACATTGCGTCATTACACTTATGGCAACAACACTCATGTTGCTTTTAGGTCGGTTATTGATTTGTATTATTATTATTATTATAACTACATGCCAAGCCACAACCCTTGTTGGAAAATAAGGATGCTGTAAGACTGGGGGCTCCAACAGGAATAATAGCCCAGTGAGGAAAGGAAATAAAGAAACTACAAGAGAAGTAATCAACAATTAAAATAGAATATTTTAAGAACAGTTACAACACTAAAATAAATCTTTCTTATATAAACTATAAAAACTTTGAAAAACACGAGGAAGAGAAATAAGATAGAATAGTGTGCCCGAGTAAACCCTCAAGCAAGATCCTCTACCCAAATACAGTGAAAGACCATGGCCATGATACACAGGCTATGGCACTATCCAAGACCAGAGAACAATGGCTTGATTTTGGAGTGTCCTTCTTCTAGAAGAGCTGCTTACCATAGCTAAAGAGTCTCTTCTACCCTTACCAAGAGGAAAGTAGCCACTGAACTTGAGAAAAAAATTCTGAGCAGAGTCAAGGCCTACCATAAGCTGAGCTGTGAATCTAAATTACTTTAGATTTCAGTGACAGCATATTTTCATGTAGACAATATACACGAGTATCATCCATGTTTTCAGCTTTAGATAAAGTTGACTGATAATAAATTGTTCTATTTGTCTTGTCTGTTTATGCAGAAAACCTTATGCACATTAAATAGTTTAGAAAAAAGGAATGTCGTAATAAACCCTGAACAGCCGCCTAGTTTTGCTAAAATATGAACATCATTATACAGTAGGTTATACTCTATACTTCTATGATCTCCGTAAAATACGGTTTTAGTTTCATACTAAAAGAGTATTTGAATATGAATCAAATTATTATTATCATCATCAAAATTATTAAAACTATTATTATCAAAATTATCAAAATTATCATTATTACTAAAGTTGTTAGAATTATCATTCGTAAAATTATTGAAATTATCATTAAAATTATTTAATTCTACCTTGTTTCTAGTATTGTTCTCCTGTCTGGTCTTCAGCTGCAGATTCTCATCTAAATTTGTTGAACAGGAACTTACGATCTATTAAATTTCTTGTTCCTGATCTAAATATAAATTTATGGCACCGTCGTTCAATTAGCCCTTTACCTTATCGTGATTAACACGAAAAAGCAAAAGTCTTCGAACAAAGAAAAGTAACTTCTTTGCCTAGAGATAAAAACAAGCAACTGCTGTCCTTATGAGCTGCTAAATCATGAAGCTGGGTATTTTCTGACGACAGCAAAAAAAATAATAAGAGAAAAAAATAGAAATATGAAAAGCGCCAAAGAAACATAGACCCTTCTAGCTTTTAAAACAGTGACCTATTTATTGCCGAGACAAGACAAAAAGGGAAATGAAAATTTCTTGTCACTTTTGATATAGAAGAGAGCAAGATTTCTTCTAGACATCATGCTCTGTCTTCAAAAGAAATGGGAGAGAAAATAGTCTTCGTATATAGGCTATGTAAATCAAGAACTGGAATATGCCCATATATGTGCAATACACACACACACATATTATATAAATATATATACTGTATATATATATATATATATATATATATATATATATATATATATATATATATATATATATATATATAACAATGCAGCCGTTTCTAGTCTACTACATGACAAAGGCCTCAGACATCTTCTTTTTCAGTTCTCATCAGCACGCTGGTTACTACCGATTGGCGATAGTGGGAGACTTTGATCACTCAAAGCAAACTAACCTAGTATGGTTGGCCCTGACTAGTACAAGTTTGCTGAACATGGCGCTACACAAACTCATTCACCACGTTAAGGTGTCCCCTCTCAGAAAGATGTTTTTATATGTACAATATATATATATATATATATATATATATATATATATATATATATATATATATATATATATACGTATATATATATATATATATATATATATATATATATATATATATACGTATATATATATATATATATATATATATATATATATATATATATATATATATATATATATATATATATATGGATAAATATCAACACAACATCGTGTTCAAAATAGAAATGAATTTCTACCTCATACTTGGGATCGAACGCTAGCCCCTTCTAATGAAAGGCCAGGTCGAAACCAACCATGCCACGAGAGGCCATAAAAGGAAATCTGAGCCTGACGCTAATCTAGCTGTCCGAGGATTTACCTGGAGAGACATCAGTCTCTTACCAGCAAGTTTTACCCGATTTCCCCGGCCCACCACGTGACACAATTGGGCCGGGGAAATCAGGTAAAACTCGCTGGTAAGAGACTGATGTCTCGCCAGGTAAATCCTCGGACAGCTAGATTAGCGTCAGGTTCGGATTTCCTTTTATGGCCTCTCGTGGCATGGTTGGTTTCGACCTGGCCTTTCATTAGAAGGGGCTAGCGTTCGATCCCAAGTATGAGGTAGAAATTCATATATATATATATATATATATATATATATATATATATATATATATAATATATATATATATATATATATATACAGTATATTATATGTCCGCGTGTGGAATAGTTGGGATAATAGGGACAAGTAAAATACACGTCGTACCAAACGCGATCCAGGTGTTATACCACTAGACCCCGTACCAGTATTAGCTAATTGCACTGGTGGTTTCTGTAGTTGTTGGACTGTAAACATTTCTGCAACAAAATCAGTCTTCCACCTCTAATATCCACCGAACGAGATACGCACTTCGTTAAACGAGTTCGATAAAGGTGAAGAGGATTAATCTCCCGGATCTTTCATTCTAAGAAAAAGTTAATTTCTTTACATTCAATGAATTGAAGGCTGGAAAAAAAATCACCGATAAAGAGTTTCACCCTCTTTGAATACGAATTTCATCCTTGAGATATAAGTAGAAGAAGAAGAAGAAGGAGAAGAAGAAGAAGAAGAAGAAGAAGAAGAAGGGATTTGACTTCATGTTTGGGTTGGAAGGAATTTCCGAATTCTTGCTGGACGATGCGTGGTGCAAATGTGACGATGTCGGAATGAGTGAAAAAGTACAAATGTAACCGTAATAAGCTTTACAAAATCATCGGTTTATTCGCAGATCGGAAACAGACTATGAAATATTCGTATTCAAATGTTTGTCTGATGTATGTCAAATAAATAAAAGCTTTGCAAGACCGTTAATTGACAAACAAGAAAATACAATGGTGTTATTTGTCAAACCAGAAGCAGACGACAGAGCTTTCTGACACAAAGAACTTAAGAGTATTCTTGCTCTGTTCTTGAGATAGAGAGAGAGAGAGAGAGAGAGAGAGAGAGAGAGAGAGAGAGAGAGAGAAGGGATTTATATAAACTTCAAGTAAAATTAAATCCCTTCAATAGGAATATAGAAAATATAGTATAGGGAGGAAACTCTAGCTCAGTGATGAAGAAGAAAAAAAGCAAGGTTTTAAAACAATATTGTATCTAGTAAATAGAGAGAACACAACTATATCTTTAAAAAGTCCTACAACCAAAATACACAGAAAATATTATTTGAAAACCGAGAAAATAACAATGTCCATCATTCTTTAGTCTACAAAATTCTCGTTCTCAAAACTTTGGCAATATCTTACCAAAGGTAAAGTATCTCAATTGTCTCAGAGAAAGACAATACATTTCCACCAATTATCTTAAAGAAATTGGATATTGTAAATTATGAAGACCTTGAGTAGTATATGGTGAACAACTAAATAAATTGAAATAGAAAGAAACTATGCCTTTAATATAAAAAAATCAGAATGATGATGAACAATTCATTTACAAGAGTATTCAGAATATACATCTAAAAACTGAAAAACTAACAATGCTGAAGAAAATCTACGTTGGATAAATGCTAACAGCAAATTACTTTAAATGCTAACAACGGCAAAATCTACTTTAAGCTAAACACAAGACAGAAGAATATAACACTCAATTAACGATATCTTAATTAACCTCTACGGTGTATTCAGGGAATGACTTTAATTCATTCTAAAAGGAGGCGCCAGAGGAGATAGAATCCACGCACTAAACTTATAGGACCGATACAATTTCAAATTAAATATATATATATATATATATATATATATATATATATATATATATATATATATATATATATATATATATATATATATATATATATATATATATATATATATATATTCAAAGGAGAAGGCGAAGGAGATTCTAGTATAGCCTGTTACCAGAATAAAAACCAATAGAGAAGACCTCAGAGTCTTCACACACATGCACAAAGAGAGAGAGAGAGAGAGAGAGAGAGAGAGGAGAGAGAGAGAGAGAGAGAGAGAGAGAGAGAGAGATCATAGCTATTCCTAGGGAGAGAATAAGAAAAAGCCCAACTGGATTCCCAACCGTTTTGGAATATCCATCTCCCCTCCAACCTCAAAGATGTCACTGACAGACTGGCTCTGAGTGGTCTTAGGGTATAAATGGACCGTTCGCCTTCTCTCTCTAAAAAATGTAAATCAGTTGCGAGAACAAAGATAATCTTCTTTTCTCTATCTATCTATCTTTGCTTAAATATATATATATATATATATATATATATATATATATATATATATATATATATATATATATATATATATATATATATATATATATATTAATGTCAAAATGAAACTCCAGACTTTTTATATTTTCAAATATTAAGCAAAAATACTTCCTAGTACTAAGTTTACTCTGTCTTAACATGACTATAAACTCAAGGGGGAAATGTCTGATAGATTATAATCAATCCACTTGGGCCATGGTTTAAGCTTAATTCCTGATAGGCCTACTTTCGATTCAATGGGCGGTATTCATAAAGAAAAGGATATGCTTATACTTGCAAAATATGAAGGAAATCCTTTTACTTGTATTCATAAACATTACAAGCAAAAGCTTCTATTTTATACATAAAGAGGACCCTTTACTTCACATAAAGAGCATATGCTTCGAAAAAGCTGAGTCTGGTCAGTTCAACATTCATATTCTTTCATAATCGTGTATTCCTCTCTCTCTCTCTCTCTCTCTCTCTCTCTCTCTCTCTCTCTCTCTCTCTCTCTCTCCCTCTCGCACGCGCGCGCACGCGCTTGCAAGAATAAGCTTTTCAGTTCAACATTCATATTCTTTCATAATAGTGTATTCCTCTCTCTCTCACTCTCTCTCTCCTCTCTCTCCTCTCTCTCTCTCTCTCTCTCTCTCTCACGCGCGCTTGCAAGAATAATCTTTTCAGTTCAACATTCATATTCTTTCATAATAGTGTATTCCTCTCTCTCTCTCTCTCTCTCTCTCTCTCTCTCTCTCTCTCTCTCTCTCTCTCTCTCACGCGCGCATGCAAGAATAATCTTTTCAATCCAACATTCATTATGTAACCCCCCCCCTCTCTCTCTCTCTCTCTCCTCTCTCTCTCTCTCTCTCCTCTCTCTCTCTCTCTCTCTCTCTCACGCGCGCGCTTGCAAGAATAATCTTTTCAGTTCAACATTCATATTCTTTAATAATAGTGTATTCCTCTCTCTCTCTCTCTCTCTCTCTCTCTCTCTCTCCTCTCTCTCTCTCTCTCTCTCTCTCTCTCTCACGCGCGCATGCAAGAATAATCTTTTCAATCCAACATTCATATTCTTTCATAATAGTGTATTTAGATCAAGGGAAGGAAATTATGTAACCCCCCTCTCTCTCTCTCTCTCTCTCTCTCTCTCTCTCTCTCTCTCTCTCTCTCTCTCTCTCTCTCTCTCTCTCTCATACACGCGCGCTTGCAAGAATAATCTTTTCAGTTCAACATTCATATTCTTTCATAATAATGTATTTTGATCAAGGGAAGGAAATTATGTAACCATACTGACAAAAGATGGAAGACTGGTGGGAATGGGACGAGAGGGCAGGAAAATTATGGAAAAGGAGAGTAAGGAAGAGAAAGAAGAACCCAGCGAATAGAAAAAGCTAAATAAAAAGAAGTGAAAAATGAGTAAAAGAAGAAGAAAAATAAGAAAGATGAATAGCTAAAAAATTTGTAATTGAAAGAAAATAAAAAAGGGAGGGATGAGAGGTGAAAGAAGAAATGCCGAAGAACTAAAAGTGCGAAAGAAGGAAGGGAGAGAGAAGGAAGAATTATGGAAAGTATGGAAAGAAAAAGAAGGAGTGAGTAATAGAATAAGGAAAAAGAAAAAGAAAGAGACCTTATAACTGATTAAGGTATCTCAGCTACTCTCTACTAAGACCCGCCACATCCGACCTGTATAAAGAAAGAAAATATTTTCCAAACCAAGGTAGGGCTCGAACCCAAACTCGTTAGGTGAACAAAGTCGAAACTTCAAAGAACATTACTTTTGTAAATGTGCTGAAAAAAAATTCAGTCATTCTAGGCTTAAGAAGGATTTTAAATGATCAATACTTTATACGACAACATCTCTAAAGCCAATATTATATTGCACCTTACTAGACCAAAGATCTTAAAATTGCTTCTACCTACCCATGAGACCATTGAAATTCTCTCTCTCTCTCTCTCCTCTCTCTCTCTCCTCTCTCTCTCTCTCTCTCTCTCTCTCTCTCTCTCTATGTAATGACCCTTGAGGAAATCCACGATTTGAATCCATTTTCATCTTAAACGTTTTCCAAGTGTCATTACAGGAAGCATTGCATAAAAGGACATTCTGAACAATGTCCTAGGATGATAATTATACTTGATAATGCTATACTAATTAGGATGAAGATAATTTTAAGTTACCTTTTCATTCTCATTATTATCATTATTATAATTAACAGTATTATTAGTGCTTATTCCTATTGTTAATCAAGGTACAAGAGTTTTTTCAACTGTCCGTATCTCCAGCCATTTGTCCGTTTCTCTATAATGGGTCACATTCACATTATACGAAGTGAACTTCAGATTAATTTTCTTCAAGAGATGTGGGCAGTGTTTAGTAGAGGCAGAATTTTCTTTATCATTATTACTACTATCATCATCATCATACCGTCAACTATGATGGTAATGTAAGAAATGGTCGAGATGGCATGTACTGTTTCTATGACATTAAGTGCCGTTCTGAAGCTCAGACTAAAGTACTTTTTTGTAGTCCAGTGGTGAGAGAAGTTGGATCCGCGATATACGGAGGTAATTCGACACTTTTAGACCATCACCAATAAACTGTCCTATAAACTGTCCTAGTTGCAAATAGAAAGATGATATCCTTTACATATTCTCCTCTGTCCTCATACACCTGACAACACTAAGATCACAAAATAATTCTTCTTAACTCCTACAATATAATTGTACAGTGGCTACTTTCCTCTTGGTAAGGGCAGAAAAGACTATAGCTATGGTAAGCAGCTCTTCTAGGAGAAGGACACTCAAAAATCAAACCAATGTTTTTTAGTCTTGGGTAGTCTATAGCCTCTGTACCATCACTGGCTTAGGTTAGAGTTCTCTTGCTTGAGGGTACACTCAGGCACACTATTCTATTTTATTTCTCTTCCTCTTGTTTTTCTTTAAGTGTTTATAGTTTATGTATGAAAGATTTATTTTAATATTGTTACTATTCTTTTAGTATTTTATTCTAATGTTTAATTACTTCTCTTGTAGTTTATTTATTTCCTTATTTCCTTTCCTCACTGGGTTATTTTCCCTGTTGGAGCCCTATTTTACGACTACTACTGCGGTAACACCTTCCTCACTATTAGAGAAAGAATTACTGCTACAATAATACTATTATATTGACTAGGCCATTAATTAATGCTATTTGCATTAAGTTTGTAACTTTCCTTAGTTGGCTATTTTTTAATTCTTTTACGCTGTAAATGAATACCCGCTACGCTCTCTTTCTATCCAAAAATGGAAACGTAACTTATTTATTCTAGTTCACTCTCTCCTAACATTTTAGTTTGTAAATAAATACCATCTCTCTCTCTCTCTCTCTCTCTCTCTCTCTCTCTCTCCTCTCTCTCTCTCTCTCCTCTCTCTCTCTAAAACAGAGACAGAGGGCTCAGGTCAGAAAACCTGAAGAAACTGCGAAAATAGGAAAATCATTTGTATTTCAAAAGTTTTCATTTATCAATATTTGATAGTTAATATCAGAGTATCCGAATATTTTTTAACTTAAAATTTTAATTTCCACCACCACAGCCTTTATATTGAAGCGTAATTCCATCACTCAGCCAAAGTATTCCTGACGACGCTCGATAACCTCCTTCTCGAGGAAATGATGAGTCCTTTAGAAGACACCGAAAATGGAATGGAGAGAAGCAAATACAGTTTTCCTGTTATCCTGAAAACTTACAGAGGATCAGTTTGTCCAAACAGTTCCTGCCATCACTTCTTTGGACGCCATTACGGGGATTATCTACTCATTATAAACGTGAAGTAACATTCTCAAGTACCGCATTTAGTAGCGGCAAGTCATGCATAACCTGAATGAAAGAGCAGAAGATTCTTCACAGGAAAGAAAACGCTGAAGCTGCGAGACTTCCCGGAGAATCCTACAGCCAAGACTTTCCGAAGAATCCTGCAGCCAAGACTTCCCGAAGAATCCTGCAGCCAAGATTTCCCGAAGAATCCTGCAGCCAAGACTTCCCGAAGAATCCTGCAGCCAAGATTTCCCGAAGAATCCTGCAGCCAAGACTTCCCGAAGAATCCTGCAGCCAAGACTTCCCGGAGAATCCTGAAGTCACAAACCATTTTAGCTGTTGCGGGATTGAAACCGTTCCAGATGAAGTGGACCTATGGATCAAGTGTGAAAAATTGTGAGGGGGAATTGTGGAATCTTGAACTCCATCGGAGACTGAAGAGAAAAATCATGGACGGGGGTTGCAGAAACTTCTTCACTGAGGAGAAAACATTCGAGCTTCGAGACTGTCATACGAGAGACGCCATTCCAAAAAGAATCGAATCGGAGATAGCCGCAGATCCGGACATAAACTTATGACGCGGCTAGCAAGCCTCCCAATTCGTTCTGCTTTGAACACGAGAGGCATTCCTGAAGAATCGATTTCTTTTCCGTTGCAAGAATGAAAAAGTGATTCAAAATGCTTGTCGACACCAAATAAATGGATGTACGTAATTGTAGTTTTCTTATCCTAAAAACTAACTGGAGCTCAGTATGTCCGGAGGGATATTTGGATATTGTCTACTATTTTGTATATATATATATATATATATATATATATATATATATATATATATATATATATATATATATATATACATATATATATATATATATATATATATATATATACATATATATATATATATATATATATATATATAAAATCGATATTTCAAATATAAATTAGGAAGATAGAATCCAAAATCGTTCGTCAGATCCCAGATGTCTTCGGGATCCAGTTTCGGTGTGAAGACATCCAGGAGACTTCAGTGAGAAATCCGGTCAGATCGCTGTACTTTTCTCATCCTAAAAACCTGCGGGAGTTCACTATGTCCAAAGAGATTTTGTCTTTGATATTTGGACCCCATTAAGATATTGTCTACTCTTGTGTGTGTATAATATATATATATATATATATATATATATATATATATATATATATATATATATATATATATATATATATATATATATATATATGCTCAATATTTCAAATACAAATTAGGAAAAGAAAATCTAAAATCTTTCGTCATATGACAGATGTCACTGTGATCCAATTTCGTTGTGAAGACATTCAGAAGACTTCAGTGAAGACTCCGTTTTTTAAAACTAAAGGTGGTGATGGGCAGAAAGAAGTTAGATTGAATATGGAGCGTTTTAAGGGTAATTGTTATTGTGGTGACGGTTTGGATGCTAAAATTGTTTCTGAATTGGAACAAACTCTTAAGGATCTTATTGGAGCTTCACAAGGTAAGCTTTTATGTTGTTACTATTGTTCCGTCTTAGATTCCGGAACATTTATTTCCCATGCAAGAGGAATGTCTGAGAATGAATCACGATCTTATAAGGCCCAAAAGAAAGGACTCGTTATAGATTTGGTGGATGAGAGAAAAATCTATAATAGAAACAAGACTGTTGTAGAAGGTTTAATTGAAAAATACGAATCTATTATGGAAAGCCATGAAGAAATAAGGAGGAAGGAGAGAATTGCTATACAAGGAAAAAAAGGTAAAGTAAAACAAAGGGTTTAAGAATTCGAAGAAAAAGTTAATGTTGTCGGACATCAAACTAATATGAAGAAAGTTGATGTTGAAGAATATGCAGCAATGCGAGAAATTCTGATAAGAGAGGCTAAAGACTCAGCCTTAGCTAGAATACGGGAAATACTGGAATACGAGAGGTCACACGTGACAGGAATAGTTGAAGAGCTCACTCAAAAGTATGAAAATATGATAGAGAGAGAAAAGGGAATATGGAAGAAGAAAACAAACCCAGAAGTTCAAAAAGGACAAGTGAAAGAACTTATAAGCCATTTTGAGGGAACAGGAAATACTGAAGTGAATATCAAACTAATGGGTGAGGAAGAATATGTGGTACCAAGAGAAATTCTAAGAAGAGGTGCTAAGGAATCAGCCCGAGCTAGAATACGGGAAATACTGAAATACGAGAGGTCACACGTGACAGGAATAGTTGAAGAGCTCGTTCGAAAGTATGAGAATATGATAAAGAGAGAAAAGGGAATATGGAAAAAGAAAACAAACCCAGAAGTTCAAAAAGGACAAGTGAAAGAACTTATAAGCCCTTTTGAGGGAACAGGAAATACTGAAGTGAATATCAAACTAATGGGTGAGGAAGAATATGTGGTACCAAGAGAAATTCTAAGAAGAGGTGCTAAGGACTCAGCCCTAGCTAGAATACGGGAAATATTGGAATACGAGAGGTCACACGTGACAGGAATAGTTGAAGAGCTCGTTCGAAAGTATGAAAATATGATAGAGAGAGAAAAGGGAATATGGAAGAAGACAACAAACCCAGTAGAAGTTCAAAAAGGACAAGTGAGAGAATTTTTAGAGCATTTAGAGGGAACAGGAAATACTGAAAATGTGAATAACATTAAACTAAAGGATGTGGAAGAATATGTGGTACTGAAAAAAATTCTAAGAAGAGATGCTAAGGAGGCAGCTTTATCTAGAATACCAGAAATAAACAGTTTATTTAATGGAAAGAGTAAAAATAAAGAGAATAAAATTACAGTATATTAAAATATCAAAATATATAAAAACTAAAAGATCCATAAAACATATAAACTAACTTCCCCTCCCCCACAAAAAAAAACAAAAAATTCAAAATATTACATGGAACTAGATGTCCAGAAGAAGAAGTAGAAGAAGAAGAAGAAGAAGAAGAAGAAATGGAAAATGGCAGCGGGGAAACAACAAAATGGCGACTGTTACCAATTTATTCTGGATAAGGAATATTCTACAGGATGGACTCAGCAGGGGGAAGAAGTCTGACTTTCTTTAGTATGCTTTGTTCCTTGATGAAGATTCACCTGTACTGTTTCTTTGTCAGTTGGACAAATGCAGAAGAAACAAGTCTGACTTCTAGTATGATGTGTTCTCTGAAGAAGATTCCCCAAAACTTGATAGAAAATACAAAATATGTATAACTAGAACCCCCCCCCCCCCAAAAAAAAAGAAGAAGAAGAAGAAGAATGCAAAAAAACAAGATGGCTACTGTTCCCAATCTATTCTGGACACCTAAGGAATATTCTACAAGATGGACTCAGTAGAGGGAAGAAGTGTGACTTGCAATGGTAAGCTATGATCCTACATGAAGATTCACCTGTACTATTTCTTAGCCAGGTGAACAAATGCAGAACAAGCAAGTCTGACTTCTTCTTGTATGCTGTGTTCGATGTAGAAGATCACAAAGCTGGAGAGAAAATACAAAAAAAAAATATAGAACTAGAAAATACAAAAGAAGAAGAAGAAGAAGAAAAAGAGGAAGAAGAAGACGAGGAAAAAGAAGAAGATGGCCGCAGAGAAACAACAAAATGGCGATTGTTCCCAAACCAATCTGGACACCTAAGGGATATTCTACAAGATGGACTCCGCAGAGGAAAGAAGTCTGACTTGCTCAAGTATGCTTTGTTCCTTGATGAAGATTCACTTGTACTGTTTCTTTGTCAGATGAACACATGCAGAAGAAACAAGTCTGACTTCCTGTATGCTGTGTTCTAAGTAGGAGATTCCCAAAAGATGGCGACTGTTCCCAATTTACTCTGGATACAAAAGGGATATTCTACGATATATACTCAGCAGAGGGAAGAAGTCTGACTCGCTCTAGTACGCTTTGTTCCAGAATAAAATTACAAATTCACTGCCATATGTCTCCAATTACTAAATCGTGCATGAAGGCCAATGTAGTATAACTTCCACAATATCAATGGCTTCATACATCTATGTCGAAGTAGACTAAGGCACTGCAGGTCTTTACAGGTCTTTATTCAACGGTGTGATTGCTAGATGAAGAACCTTCTTATTAACCACATATGCATATTCATTATTATTATCGATTCTAGCTAAGGTACAACCCTAGTTGGAAAGGCAAGAATAATAGCCCAGATAGAATAGTGTCCTTGAGTGTACCTTCAAACAAGAGATCTCTAACCCAAGACTGTGGATGACCATGGTACGGAGGCTATGGCATTACCCAAGACTAGAGAACAATGGTTTGATTTTGGAGTGTCATTCCAAAAGATATCCTTATCATATCTAAAGAGACTGTTCTACCTTTATCAAGTGAAAAGTAGCAGATGAACAATTATAATACAGTACATAACTTTTCGGTTATCTTAGTGTCGTCAGGAGTATGAGGACAGAAGAGAATGAATGAAAAATAGGCCACAGTATTCGGTGTATTCAATGGAAATTTGAGCCGTAACCAAAAGGGGATTCAATTCGGTACAATTTGGTCAGTTAAAGGACCCAGTCTATAGAACTAGTATCTCAACGGGTAGCTGGTGCCTTGACCAACCTGTTACTGTTGGAAGTGTACTATGTTGGAAATGTGAACCCAATGATTATCCAGAAAGACATAAAATGCAGACTCTCCAAGCTATAAGACGTCGTGAACTAGATAATCAAGACGTTCTCTCTCTCTCTCTCTCTCTCTCTCTCTCTCTCTCTCTCTCTCTCTCTCTCTCTCTCTCTCTCCTCTCTCTCTCTCTCTCTCTCTCTCTCGATATAATTTGCATGAGACAAACGACGCCATATTGTGTACATTAACCTGATGGATGCATCATGTTGCCAGCCATCATTCATGCAAGGGGTATCATGCAAAGCCCATTGCGTTTTCGTAAGCTCTTGGTAAATGCATAATTTTTCAGTCGTGCCTGATATTTGTGCTGTTTTGCATTATGTCGTGGTGGCAATTAAAGTATAAAATAATAATAATAATAATAAACATTATTATTATTATTATTATTATTATTATTATTATTATTATTATTATTACTCTCGTTGTTATTAAAAATATGTTCAAAGACTTCAGGATAAACCCCCAAAAAACTCAATTATTATTATTATTATTATTATTATTATTATTATTATTATTATTATTATTATTATTATTATTATTATTATTATTATTATTATTTTCATGAAATCGAATTTTTGTTATGAATGGAGCAAACAGAACCTCCAACTTCCCGAGGAACTACCAGAAGCAAAGAATGCAAGTGAATTACCCTATTCGAGAGTGCATCTCAAACAAAATTAGAATCTCGAGTGGAAGTCAAGTCATTGCAAACAAGATTAGGAAGAAGTTTGTAATAAGAACTCGAGGAGATGAGAGGTTTCTTATCTCCGGATGTGGAAACACTACTAAAACCGAGCAAAAATCATCAATATTTTAGATCTAATAGAAGGAATATACAAGTAATGTATTTATTAAATGGATATATTTTTTTTAAGTAAATGAAATAATCGTAAAGGAAAAGACTAAATCAAAAGGAAATCATAGAAAAGAAATGCGATCAAAGATTGAGGCTATGGAAGTCGCAAAAGGGTAAGAAACAGGAATTATAATCTAAAGACCAAAATAAAAGATTGAAAAAATTAAAAAAAGATTAAGTAATAATGAAAGACTTGAGTAATGAAACTAAAATGAAGGTAAAATTTACTTTAAAAGTTTAAACACTAAAGTAAAAGTCAACCAAACGGTAATCTGAAATATCTTGAAAGGAGGAAAGCGTATAGAAAACACGCAATATTTTAAAATGAGAAAAAAACTCGTAAGAATCTAAAGAAAAAGAAGCTATGACAAAAAAATAAAATGAATATTAAAATCATAA
>NC_090747.1:75125026-75137526 GCF_036898095.1 Palaemon carinicauda
TGAGGATAGAGGAGAATATGTAAAGAATATGCCAGACTATTCAGTGTGTATGTAGGCAAAGGGAAAATGAACCGTAACCAGAGAGGAGGATCCAATGTAGTACTGTCTGGCCAGTCAAAAGACCCCATAACTCTCTAGCGGTAGTATCTCAACGGGTGGCTGGTGCAAACACTAAGAGACAAAAAGAGCTACATAGATAAGAGAGCAAACTAAGGCAGATGATATTCTAACAACTTGTAATAAAAATAAATAGACATGAGCAGGACATATCTTGAGAATGGCAGACAATAGATGGACATTAAGAATAACAGAATGGGTGCCTGGAGATTGTAAAAGAAGCAGAGGAAGGAAGAGAAGACTATGGATCGAGAAACTATGAGAAGACTATGGATCGACAAACTAAGGAAATTTGCGGGCATGGACTGCATAGAAAGACCATAACCAGATGCAAGTGGAAGGATATGTCTGAGGCCTTTGTTCTGCAGTTGATTCATAACGCCTGATAATGATGATGATATATATATATATATATATATATATATATATATATATATATATATATATATATATACATATATATATCCATATATAAATATATAGATATATATATATATATATACACACACACATATATAATAATAAACTATTCTGTATGTGTATCTTTCCTTTATTCCGATATTGCTATCCTTACCTTTTAAGTCTGAACCTGTACCACCGACATTCTCGCTTTATTGCTTCGACATTTTAACACTATAAATGTTTATTCCACACATTGCTTAGACATTTTAACACTATCTGTTTTCACTCTGCACATTGTTTCGACAGTCTAACTGTATTCAATTTTAATTCTACACATTACTTAGACACAATTGATGCCGTTGCGTATTGCTCTCCTGTGCCCCCCCCCCCCCCCCCGCCCCCCCAAAAAGAAATGGTTCCTTGTGCCTTGCATGGAATATATAAACATACTAACAATATTCCAAACTATATATTACACTGATGTAATTCTATCAATAACAGGGATAATCACCACACATCATGCGAGGTCTTTGTTCTCTCTTTCTGCTGCAAAAAAAAAAAAAAAAAAAAAAAAAAAAAAAAAAAAAAAACACCTAAAGACCTAATTTCTCAGTTTTCTCCATTATTTTTTAATTTTCATGATTTGATGAAATGTCCCTCCCGTTATTTTCCTCAATGATACGATATTTTGAGCTAATAAAGAAAATTACACTCTCTCTCTCTCTCTCTCTCTCTCTCTCTCTCTCTCTCTCTCTCTCTCTCTCTCTCTCTCTCTCTCTCGCTTGCAAGAATAATCTTTTCAGTTCAACTTTCATATTCTTTCATAATAGTGTATTTTGATCAAGCGAAAGAAATTATGTAACACACACACTCTCTCTCTCTCTCTCTCTCTCTCTCTCTCTCTCTCTCTCTCTCTCTCTCTCTCTCTCTCTCTCTCTCTCTCTCTCTCTCTCTCGCGTCTATTAACCAGAGAATCATCTCATGACTATTCAGAACGATGAAAGAGATAAGATTAAATGACGCTAATAGCGAAAGCCAATGTAAGTAGAATAACATGGAAAGCACGAAAAGATTAAAGAGGAAACGAAAAGAAGATTAAGTAAGGAAGAGGCGAAGCGAAGAAGAGGAGGAGGTGGAGGACGACACCAGGATATTAAAGGCTTTGATTTATCTGCTTCGCAAGTGGCGAAGGAAACGGGGATGATGAGAGGATATAAGGAGGGATGGATTAGGAAGACTGGCGGAGTAAGGAAGGGAAGAAGGGGAGATATGGAAAGAAGGATGAGAGAGAAGAGAAGAAGAGATAATGGGGGAAGGATTAGGAAGAGTGAAGTAGTAAGGAAGTGAAGAAAGGGAGATACGGAAAGGAGAACGAGAGAGAGAATTGAGGAAGGAAGGAAGGAAAAAGAAGATATAAAGGGGAAAATTGGAAGAATCGAAGAAGGATAAAGAGAAGGGGGGATAAGGATGAGGGACAAAGGAAAAAGGAGATATGAAGAGAAGGATGAGGAATTATGAAAATGAATGGAAGAGAGGGAAGGGAGCGAATAAGAAGAGGATGAAAAAGAAGGGATACTGACAGAAGAAAGAGGACTGATGGAAAAGGGAAGAGAAGTCAGGAAAATTATAGAAAAGGAGAGTAAGAAAGGGAAAGAAGGGCCCAAAGAATAGAAAAAGCTGAATAAAAGGAAGTGCAAAATGGGTAAAAGAAGAAAAATAAGAAAGATGAAGAGCTTAAGAATTTGTAATTGAAGGAAAATAGAAAAAGTAGGGATGAGAGGTGAAAGAAGACGATGCCGAAGAAATAAAAGTACGAAAGAAGGAAGGGAGAGAGAAGGAAGAATTATGGAAAGTATGGAAAGAAAAAGAAGGAGTGAGTAATAGAATAAGGAAAAAGAAAAAGAAAGAGACCTTATAACTGATTAAGGTCTCTCAGTTACTCTCTACTAAGACCCACCACATCCGACCTGTATAAAGAAAGAAAATATTTTCCTAACCAAGGTAGGGTTCGAACCCAAACTCGTTAGGTGAATGAAGTCGAAACTTCAAAGAACATTACTTTTGAAAATGAGCTGAAGGAAATTCAGTCATTCTATGCTTAAGAAGTATTTTAAATCATCAATACTTTATACGGCAATATTTCAAAACCCAATATTATATTGCACCTTACTAGACTAAAGATCTTAAAATTGCTTTTACCTACCCATAAGAGACCTTTGAAAATCGTTTAAAATTGTTTAGGTTACGTTTAAAAAAAAAAAAGTTTGGATACAAACATTCACATTGTCATTTTATTGTCAAAACGATTGGGCGTTGCTAAAAACGTTCCAGAAAACAATAAGTGGACATTTTTTTTTTTTTTATTTGCAAACTATGGGTAATTTCGCAGGGATGATAAGTACAAAACTAATAGTTATAGACATACTTTCGAAAAACATCACTTAGCCGATGTAGGGTTATGTTTTTTTTTTTTTTTTTTTAATGGCACTGGCCTAATGGGTTTTTTTTTTCAGCATTCCCTTAGACATAAGTTTCTTTTGTTCATGAAAGGTATGCTAAACACCGTCATTGTGAGCTACGGTTACAGGGTGTTTATTGGAGCCTATATGTCTACAATTTGTAGTGAATCAAACTTCCTTGCCTGCCTGGTCCTAACTTGGGTAGAAGAAAGTGTAAGTAGTCGGTTTCTTTGATACTGTCCATTCCCTTACCACAGCTGATCATGAGCTACCTTTAAACCTTTAAACACATCCAATTTGGTAATTTAATCATGAGTGTATCTGTCATAAATGTTATATTCATAAGAACCGTGAATTTCACTCCTCATATCTACCTAATCATTAAAGCGTCAAACATGAAATTGGAAAACTTGCGCGATACTGCTTAAGGAAAATATTCTGCATGTTCACCTCTGTCCTTCTCAAATCCTTTTTAACTATTCATTTTCTCTTGTTACTCATTTCCTAAATTTCGGTATTATCAAAAAATAAATATTCCTGGTTTCTCTTGTTGAAAATCGCAAAATGTCTCTAATCACTATTCCTTGACACATTGTTCACCTATTCCTGAATTACCATAGAAATCCATAAAAATCTTATACCGATGTTTACTGATAAATATACTCTGGATGTCTCTACATCTATTTCAAAATTTTACAGGTTCTGTAAATTCAAATATTTCCATTAGAATCTATCTGTAACTATAAGAGATATCAAAATTCCATATAGGTTCCAACAAGAGAAATAAATGACTTGTATCCCATCGTAAATTGCGATCTCTTTCCATCTCAAAATACAATTTGCCAGTAACGTCAAGTCTAAATATTTCACTTAATTTCTTCACTTAGATTAAGGAGACACATACAGACCGACGGACAGACACCAGTGAATAATCTAGAACCGTAATATTATCCTGATTGTTCTAGAAAATCTCTCTCTCTCTCTCTCTCTCTCTCTCTCTCTCTCTCTCTCTCTCTCTCTCTCTCTCTCTCTCTCGTGGTACTATTTCAACACTGGAAAAGGTCCATATGGGTAGTTTATTGCCATATAAAGTTCAGAAAATATAGGAGCTCGAAATAAAATCTTTTCCACCGGAAGGTCATATATGAAATAAAAATCAGGCTGCAAATATATACGCATATATATATATATATATATATATATATATATATATATATATATATATATATATAAAAGTATATGTCTGTATTTAAGTATGTAGGTGTGCGTATAATTGCATGAATATACAGCACACATTAATAAACATTAAATAAAGATAATAATAGAATTCAAACTACTCACTTTGCTTTGGGACTCACAGTTGGCACATCATATTCCGAGTAATCCAAAATGGATTCCATCAACTTCAAACTCTGAAAGAAAATAAACATTATTAAGTCATGAGTTAGGAAGAGTATAAATTACCAAAGATATGTAAAATATTAAATTAACGACAATTAATTGGAATATGTGTTAACTCTAAAAACGTAGTGTTCATTTTCTATACAATTGCATTTAAATTGTTAATAAAATAAATAAGTAACGATTGACAGTTAAATTAATAAATAAAAATCACTGAATAGTATTGTAGTAAATTCAACTAGTGATATGCTTCCTTCTGAAGGATATATAAATCTATTTTTAACTCAGTCTTTATAATAAGCAAGGAAATTAAAAAATACTGGGTACTGGCTGAATCAATGATTTATTAAGGAAAAGTAAAAATCGAAAAATTAAAAGAAAAAATGTTGCATCTATAGGTTTAAAAGTAGATACTTAAATAATTTCATGACCGATAAATGTGTTAGTATATTATATATGTATGTGTATATATTTTTACATAAATATATATACACACAAAAACACACATGCACACACACACACACACACACACACACACACACATATATATATATATATATATATATATATATATATATATATATATATATATATATATATATATATACACACATAAAAATCAAAGATAAATAAACCAATATAGATATATGAGGTAAGGAAATCCCTAACCATAAAAGAGACTTCACAAGTGTTTACGGTGAACCAAATAATAAAAATCTAATTAAAAAAACATGATACAATAAAGACATGATTTCATTTGCAGTATCATGACTCTTTTCAATGAGTGAAATCTGCAAAGCAAGAATATGTCAAGACAAAATGGAAAAATTTATGATATTGATGATTATCATAATACTGATACTAATGAAAATAATAGCATGGAAATTATAACGATAGTAGTACAACAACACTAGAAGCAGCCAAGATAATTATATATATTGATAGCAATAATATTATTGATAATGATAATAATAATAAAGAGCATAGGGAAGAATTGCTACCATTACTTGAAAATTAAATGTTTCAGGTATCGTTGCGTGATATTTTCTCTCTCTCTCTCTCTCTCTCTCTCTCTCTCTCTCTCTCTCTCTCTCTCTCTCTCTCTCTCTCTCTACAAATATAAATCTTTCATATATACGTGTGAAGAAAAACATTCATTCAAGTACAGTAAAGCAATATTGAGTATCATTGGTCTACACACACACACACACACACACACACACACACACACACACATATATATATATATATATATATATATATATATATATATATATATATATATATATATATATATATATATATATATAAAACGGATTTTGAGCGAAGCGAAAAATCTATTTTTGGGTGAGATAGCCATGTCGTCCTGATGGAAGTTCCTATAGGGTAGCTTCCTAGGGTATATTACAACTACGGCGATATTCCCAGAGAATTTACCTTAAGGTACCAGAATTCTAACTCCTGGAGCGAGTATCCCTCGTGAAAGGGATATCGCGACATATCAGAGGACGTATTCTAGACACGTCACATGGCAATCTACGACCTGAATAGAGATTCGTCTCGTAGGAGGGAGATTGACGAGATACGAATTCGGGAAAGAAAAAGGGGAGCCGCTCCCAAGGCTTCCCTATCCCCCGATTCGTATGCGTGCCTGGCGCCAATCCTGGCGCCATCTGTATTCCTTGTAGCGTACACGAGGTGCTACAGATACTGTATGTAGGGAGGGGTCCTACAGCCCTTTCTTAGAAAGGCAAGGGCGGGTCCATCAGGACGACATGGCTATCTCACCCAAAAATAGATTTTTCGCTTCGCTCAAAATCCGTTTTTTGGGCTCAAGCCATGTCGTCCTGATGGAAGTGTACCAGAGCATTACTGTATCTGTGGATTCTCAGAACGTGCCGTACTCCCCGGAGATATTTATTCCCGGTCGACTAGACCTAGAGACCTAAGATGTTACCGTTATACATCTTTTCAACTAACTATAAACTATGTTAGAGCTTCCTGCCCCCTACAGGGAAGAGTCCTACTAGACTCTGGAAAGTCTCGAAGAGTACATATATCTATGTATGAATACCAGGCAAGCTAATATAGTGGTCTCGCCCTATATTAAGTAAAGCATAGTTTGTATAGAACCACTGCGTCAATATATTGACCAGTCATCCGCACAATACTTGTATTGGACAAAGGTTTATATCCGCATAGGAAGAAACTAATAAAACCGCCCTCGTCCCTTTATGGGACGGAGTCCTCCCATTAGGGGATTTACATAAACCAATGCAACATAGCTTGCAAAACAGAACAATTCTATCAGAATTATCCCAGATAAGATACATAGAATTAAAATGCTCAATTATACCAATAAATTGACACAGGTGAAAGAGACGCAAGGTTCTCAAGAACAAGTTTATTGACAGATAATAAACAGACAGGTTAACAACAAATATATATATTTATATAAAAGAGGGTAACCCAAAACTTTAAGCATAAGTATGATAGTAAACAGAACTTGTTTATCTGAAAGAAAAACCATTAAACACCACTTTAATGAGATACCAAGGTATCAAGTCATAAAAAATCTGTATTACAAATCAATCACATTAGCGTTAGAAACGCTTGGCACACATGTCTGAACTTATGCAAGGTTCACCTTTGAAGGAAGGAACAGTCTATATGGGCACTTGGTGCCCTCATTTAGTTTGTAGTACAGTATGTACCTACACTCTCACCCTGGACTTAATCGTCCCAATTAAGACCACTGTTCCTCGCAGAGTTAAACAGTAGGGTTAACTACACGACCCACTGCTACCACAGATCTCTTAAGTTCCTCTACTTGCTTCGCATAGTGGCGAAAGAACACCCTGGAAGACTTCCAGCCCGTGTATGAACGGAGATGTTCAAAATCCATACAATTAAAGAAATTTAGGGATGAGGCAACTTTCCTCGGATCGTGACCTGCGGGTGTACTGTCAGGATCCGCTCTGCGAATAAAATATGTCATTTTCGCTCTGAGTTGATTCAGAGATAAATTTGAGCCTGATGTTTCTCCCCTGAATAGTTGACTACCCTTGAAGTCTGAAGTTCTACGAAGATAGACCTTTAGGCATTCTACTGGACATAGAGATGCATCTTCTTTCAGAGGACAGATTCTCCAGGGACCCCACCTGTTGGGGGGTAACTCATTCTTGGCGAGAAACGTAGGATCCGGAAACAGGTTCAGCTCCCCCCCATCCAGGAACTGAACACGACCTGCCTCTCTCGAGAGGGCTACGATCTCACTAACCCTGGCCCCGGACGCGAGTGCAAATAGGAAAATAACTTTTTGCGTCAAATCCTTTAACGCACATTCTTCATTGCTCAACAAGGAGGCGAAATGAAGAACTTTGTCTAAAGACCATGAGATGGGCTTTGGAGGTGCTGAAGGTCTGAGCCTAGCGCAGGCTTTCGGAACTTTATTAAAGATCTCGTTACCTAGGTCGATCTGGAAGGCAAATAAAATGGGTCTCATCAAAGCCGATTTACACACTGAAATCGTGTTAGCTGCCAATCCTTGGCCATGGAGATGGATGAAGAAAGATAAGCAGAAATCTGTTGAGATCTCCTGCGGATTCTTTGCCTTTACAAAGGCCACCCATTTTCTCCAAGATGACTCATATTGCCTTCTAGTCGATTTGCACTTGTATTCCTCTAGGAAGTCTATGCTGGCTTTCGAAATCCCGAAGCGCTTTCTCACCGCTAGGGCGAGAAAATCATGAGCTGCAGGGTCTGGGTTTTCTGTAATGAAGCGCAGACAGTCGACTTCTGGACTCGCTGGGTCAGAACTGGATGTGGTAGCGGCACGAACTTCATCTGTAGTTCCAACGCCAAGGGGAACCACATGCTGTTCGCCCACTTGTGGGCCACTATTGCCGCTACCCCCTTGAAGGATCTCAGTTTGTTGAGGACCCTCAACAGAAGGTTGTGAGGAGGGAACAGATAAATCCTGGACCATCTGTTCCAGTCGAGGGACATTGCGTCCACTGCTTCCGCTAAGGGGTCCTCGTACGGGGACACGTACAGGGGCAACTTCTTGTTGTCTTTCGTCGCAAAGAGGTCTATTTGCAGTTCTGGGACTTGATTCAGAATGAAGGAAAATGATCCTGCGTCTAAGGACCATTCCGACTCTATCGGTGTGAACCTGGATAGAGCGTCCGCTGTCACATTGCGGACTCCTTGAAGGTGAACTGCCGACAGGTACCACTTCTTCTTTTCCGCCAATCGGAAAATGGCTAACATCACTTGGTTGAGAGGTGGTGACCTCGACCCTTGTCGATTCAAGCATCTCACAACCACCTCGCTGTCTGTCACCAATCTTATGTGGATCGAGTGACGCGGGGAGACTTTCTTTAAGGTAAGGAGCACTGCCATAGCTTCTAGAAAGTTTATATGAAAGGTCCTGAATAGCTTGGACCAAGTCCCCTGGACTTTTTTCCGATGAGAGTGACCTCCCCATCCCTCCTTTGAGGCGTCTGAGTGAATCGTCAATGACGGGGGAGGTGGCTGAAGAAGAACAGACTTCTTTAGATGTCTGGCTTGGGACCAAGGTCTGAGAAGAGTACGTAGCCGAGGCGGCACTGGTCTTCTCAGGTCTCTTCGCGCGTTTGATGCATACCTTCTCCAAACTCCGGTTGCATCCTTTAGCTGTGCTCTTAGCACTGGGTCTGTCACTGAAGCAAACTGGAGAGAGCCTAGTACCCTCTCCTGTTCGCGTCTTGATATCCTTTCGGAATCTAGAAGTCTCTTGACAGAGCCCGCTATCTCCTTCCTTTTCTTCATTGGGATGGAGAAACTGTGTGACAAAAGGTCCCAGTGGATTCCCAGCCACTGGAACTTTTGGGATGGAGAAAGTCGAGACTTTTTCTTGTTGATCTTGAAGCCTAGGTACTCTAGGAACTGGATCACCTGACTGGAAGCTTGCAAGCATTCTGTCTCGGATGCTGCCCACACCAGCCAGTCGTCCAGGTAGGCTACTACCTGAATTCCCTTTAGGCGTAATTGTTTGAGAGCTGCGCTCGCAAGCTTCGTGAAAATCCTTGGGGCTATGTTTAGCCCGAATGGCATGGCTCTGAAGGCGTACAGTTTTCGTTGTAGCCTGAACCCTAGGTAGGGGGAGAGTCGACGGCTGATTGGAATGTGCCAATAGGCGTCTGACAAGTCTATAGAGACTGAGTATGCCCTCTTGGGCAGTAAGGTCCTTATGTGTTGCAGTGTTAGCATCTTGAATTTGCAATTCACTATGAACTTGTTGAGTGGTGACAAGTCCAGAATGACTCTGAGCTTTTCCGAGTCTTTCTTGGGAACACAAAACAGCCTCCCTTGGAATTTGATGGACTTCACCTTTCGGATCACATTTTTCTCCAACAGTTCTTGAACGTACTCCTCCAAAATGGGGGTGGAGTGTTGGAAAAACCGAAGGCATGGGGGTGGAGTGCTGTACCAGCTCCAACCCAGTCCATTCTTGAGTAGGCTTTGGGCCCAGGGATCGAAGGTCCAGCGATCCCAAAATTTCATCAGTCTCCCTCCTACCGGTATCATTTCACTTGGACTGCCGTCCTGAGGTCTTGCCTCCCTGACCACGACCACCTCTGAATCCCCTTCCCCTTGAGGGGCGCCTAGACAAGCCTCTGGCTGCTCCTCTAGGTTTTGCACGAAAGGAAGAAGACTGTCCTTCGAACGTTGGGGCGAATGTGGTTGACTGACCTGGCACCGCCTGGGGTACCCACTGAAAGGCAGTCGGGGTTTGTGCCACCATCTGGGGCACTGGAGGCAAAGGCAATTGCAGTTGCTGTTGCTGTCTATAAGGCTTGGCTGGCCGAGATGGTAGCCTAGTCTTCATATTCTTCCTCTTTGGTTGAGGACCCTCATCCGGGGAAGATTTTCTTTTGATAGCCAGGCCCCACTTCTGGAGAAGATTTCTATTCTCCACGGCGGCCTTATCAACAACCTCTTTGACCACATCGGTAGGGAAAAGGTCTTTTCCCCAAATGTTGGAGGAGATTAACTTCCTTGGCTCGTGTCTCACCGAAGCCCCGGTGAACACGAACTCCCTGCAAGCTCTCCTTGCCTTGACGAAGTTATAAAGGTCCTTCGTCACTGTGGCTAAGTGAGACTTAGCCACTACCATGAACATTTCATGGACCTTGGGGTCACTTGCCATCGTCTCGAGAGTAGTCTGATGAGACATTGAGGCAGCCAGTCTTTCTTTTGTCTCGAACTCTCTTCGTAAAAGAGATTCGGACAGCTTGGGGAGGTCCTCGCCGAATTGCCGTCCGGCAATATCAGCCTCCAACTTTCCCACTGAGAATGTTAGATGGACATCCTTCCAGTCCTTGTGGTCCATAGGTAGAGCCAGCGACAAGGGTTTACACTCCTCCAGGGAGGGGCAAGGCTTGCCGGCCTCGACTGCCTTTAGGACAGCCGCAAACCCTTTCTGTAAAAAGGGGAAGGCTCTATCAGGAGAGGACACAAACGAAGGGAGCTTCTTGCTCAATGCAGCTACCTTCGAATTCGAGAAGCCCCTCTCTTTCATCGAGGATGAAAGTAGGGCTTGAGCCTTAGCGTGGTCCATAACAATGACCTCCTTCGGCTCTGTCTCCTCCCTTGAAGCTGGTTCTTTTCTCAGCCGGACATAGCAGTCCGGATATGATGCCTTGCTGGGCCAGAATTCTACCTCCTCTAGGGGAACTGAACCCAGCTTATCCGAAATGACGATCTTTCCAGTCGTCATCGGCATGTGCTCAGCATACCTCCATGGGTTAGCATCTGAGCATATGGGAAGGTCTTTCACATTGAGCCTTTTCCGGGGCCCATGTGATTCTGCCAGGGACTGCATACGCAGTTCCATTGCAGCCGCCTTCTCCTGATTCTCCTTCTGCATTTGTTGGATCATTCCAACAATCGAAGAGAGGGCCTGTCCCAGTTCTACTGGGAGGCCAGCCGATGTTGAGGGGATAGGCTCCGGCATCTGAACCGGAGCAGCCGACACCTCGTCGACCTCATCCTCTACAACATCCGGGGTTTGAACTTGATCCTGACCTTCTGCCAGGAGGTCTTCTTCCAAACGATCGTCCAGGTCAGACATCCTGTCACACAACTGGATGTCTTGCATCGCATCTGCGACTTCCTCGTCCACCTGGACTTGATCTTGAAGGATCTCCTCTTGAGGCTGGGGAATCACTGCCTCAGCTGATGCCTGGGGAAAAAGATACGCCCTCATCTTCTCACTTGGAAGATAAGGGCCAGAGGTGTTCTTCTTGAAGTCCCTTACCCAAGTACGAAGCTTTTCCCTAGCTATATCCCTTGATTCCGCCGTTCTAGGGGAATCAAAAGCCTCAGTAATCAGGTTAGTGCATACAGTACATACCTGAGGGTCCCAATACTGGAGATCATCCTTGGAGACAGCGCATGCTGCGTGTCTCCTACAACACTCATGTCCGCAGAGGTTCTTGCTGCGGACATTGCAGAAAACATTTCCGCACTTCGGAGGGTCCTCCTGTAAAGAGAAGAAATTTCTATGAGTATCAAGTGAACTATGTATCACTGGATATGCATAGTATAGCATAACAATTCATAATTGAAAGACACACACTTGTGTTTCCCTCACAACCCATTGCTGCAGCCTTCCGGATAATAAAATCAAAAATGGTTTATCTCTACTAGAGTAACCAATGCAAGGTTTCCAGAGGAAACAGGTGGAGCTCACACCTAGGCAATGATTTTAAAAATCCTGGATAATAGACGGGGAAGAACTCTGCTTCCTGTCTGAGGGCAACAGCAAAGGGCTGTGTAAGAAAACACAATAGTATTAGAAGATACAGTGCTGTACCTAAACTTTTACTATAGTTTTCTTCTTACTGTATATGCTATACAGAAGAATACTAGTACAGTATAGGAGGATGTGTGCCGGCCTGCCTTTGCCGGCCGGCACACACCACAATTAGCTTTAAAGTATACTACTTAACAGCTATAGGGCGGCAGCCCTCTGGTTCAAATGCCTGTGCCGGCGGCAGCAGCTGCCGGCCAGCAACAGCCAGTGTTGGCCGGCAATGATTGCCGGCCAGCAACTACACAAGGTAGTACCCAGCT
>NC_090747.1:75142526-75225026 GCF_036898095.1 Palaemon carinicauda
AAATTAGGGGAGAAAATCAGTGTACAATGCCTTCTAATAGAAGGAGATAAGAGTGACAAATTAAGCGAAATCATGACTTGCCTTAGACGAAAAGCTTTATTGTAAGTAACATTCTTGGATCGATGTTTTCCTTACAAGACTTGAATAGTGATAGACCATTTTTCTTTTTTCAAAATTCGAAATAGATAATCCTTCTGGCATGAAGATCTGACATGATTTAGCCATACTCACGGAAAACTAGACACTAATTCTATTGGGTAATAACCCCCAACATGATATATCCAATTACTAAATGGATATGATCCAGTGTTTCGGTGGATCTTATTTTATGCATGGAACCTGTTCGGTGTAAGGGTGCCGAGAAAAATAATCCATGTGACACTACCTTTATTTTCATCACAATATGGCAGATAGAAAAACAGAATTTATCAGAAATAACAGTAAATTACTGTCATCAAGATTGAATATCATACATTGATGATGCTAGAATGTCTGAGGAATATATTAATATCACAAGAAAATGACAGATGATATATGAGCATTTGCCATAATGATTGACTTCCCCTTTAAGTGAGTGGCCCTATAAACATTCATTGTCTCATTCCCTCTTTTTGATTGAATTGTAAATGACCCTGATATTTAACGTGTGATTTCGATAACATTTCCCATGACAAAAACAGAAGCCTTCTTGACCGATAAAAATACTGTGCTTTTGGTCACGTCCATTTGTGAGAGATAAGAGAGTTAAGGCTAACCTACACTATCGGTGGGCATCTGTGGCTTCTGAGTATGGACACAGCCAGTACCTGGATAGTGACAGCGTGGACGCAAACAACTGAACCACCATCCCTAAACGAGATTTTACCTGACCAAACTACGTATTCGAGCGTGGCCACCTGTGTTACATCAAGGCCCCCGAGCTACGGTTATATCATAACCAGCGCCCTAATAACCGACTAATCACAGTTGTACCCACTGTTACCGATGTACCCTTTGAATGGAGAAGAAACCTAACATTATTACACCTAACTGAGAAATATAGAGAATATCCCTTCTTGTGGCAGGTAAAATGTGTTGACTAGGCTATAAGAAAAGAATTTGAAATACCTTCAATATCTGAGTGATGGAGGAATTTAAATAGAGGGCACATCATCCTCGATACCCCAGAGATGGTGACTTGTGATTTGTAACATACATTTCCCTAATATATTAATAACGATGCTGATTCTATTAAGAGGATAACATATTTATGTGCAAAAATGTCATGTTTTACTAACATTATATATATATATATATATATATATATATATATATATATATATTTATATATATATATATATATATATATATATATATATTTATATATTTATACATATAGATAGATAGATATAGATAGATATATATATATATATATATATATATATATATATATATATATATATATATACATATATACATATATATACATATATATATATAGATTATCTATCTATATATATATGTATGTATATATATATATATATAGATAGATAGATAGATAGATAGATAGATATAGATATATATATATATATATATATATATACATATATACATATATATACATACATATATATAGATTATCTATCTATATATAAATATGTATATATATATATATATATATATATATATATATATATATATATACATACGTATATATGTATATATGTACACCCAGCAACAAAACCGGTGTCGCCTCGCCAGTCCTGACTTGGAGAGGTCATGCCCTTCTTGCCCTGAAAGGTGGCCGACGTTTAAACAACCAAGACAACGTTTGATGGTTCGAATTTGAGGGGTAGAGAAATTACCAATAGCACTCAAAGAAATGCGATGATTAATGATATATATATATATATATATATATATATATATATATATATATATATATATATATATATATATATATATATATATTAGAGAGATAAAGAGGTCTTATCTCTCATTCCTATAAGAAATGCAATCATTTTCGATAATAGTGATCGAAAAGTATAATCACACTGATATATTTTAATTCCTTAATACATTTCTCTATAGAACATCCTTAAATACTGTGGGAACTGACTATTCCAATTAATATACGTCAGAATGACATAGCCTTCGTTTGCATTATCCTAGCAGCTGCGCTCTCTCTCTCTCTCTCTCTCTCTCTCTCTCTCTCTCTCTCTCTCTCTCTCTCTCTCTCTCTCTCGTTCGAGATTAAATTATATAAGATCATAAGAACTCTCCAAATGCTTAAACTAAATCGCTCTACCAAGGAGCAAATGGAGTCTCTGCGGATGGACTAAAAAGTCTTTGAGACACTTGTAACTCTCTCTCTCTCTCTCTCTCTCTCTCTCTCTCTCTCTCTCTCTCTCTCTCTCTCTCTCTCTCTCTCTCTCTCTCTACTACCTGTATCCAATACTTAGATAAGGACACACTTTTTTTTTGTTATTCAGATGTGCCCAAGGATCCACAAAACCGATAACTACTTTGCAAGCTTGCGTTGGATTTGCATTTCTTTTGGGGGAAAATCCCAAGTTCCAAAGATGTTCAGTAACTACCTAAAAACATAAGCAAACCTAAACCACGTGTGATATTGGTTGATTTTCAGGCGGTCCCTGGTCACGTGGTTTAATTTTTTTTTCTTCTATCAAATCGCGGTTTGGTTATGGATGGTTTGTTGAATCGTGACAGCAGTAAGGAACCAATGTTTAATTTTGTTTCATGAACGCTCATAGCGATCAGTGGTTCTTAACCATTTTTCAATGCATGCTCTCTTTTCAAATCAGCATAAAATTCTTGCACCCTTAGAGTGTTGAAATATAAGAGAAGAAACGCGTAAATGCTATGATATAAAGTGGATCTGGTGTGTATTAAGTGAAAAATTGCTTCTAGGATAAATGCTGTATTACTGTTTTCACAGGAAAAAAAAAAAACCTGCGAAGAAAAGGAAATATTTTTGTTCTAATTATTTATATTCATATGGTTAGGAACCGACCACACACCTCTTAAGGGAACAGCCAACTATGTTTAAGAAACATTGAGAGAAGTCAATATTAACTTTGTTGATACCATTGTTATACGTGGCTATTAAGTATTGCTGTCCGTCCATCCGCGATTCAGGTTTGGTTTTCGGTTCAGCTTTTAAAGATTAAAGCTTTATATGACTCACCACATTCCGACAATTAACAGTCTAATTATTGAAAATATCCCTAATTACGAAAACTTTGTTACTTTGGACAATTTTGACAAGGGAAATTTTAGTGTTGCAATAATATTGTAAACTTGCAGTAGAAACCTATATATAACCGGAAGAAATAAGTCAATAATTTTGATTTTACACTTTCCTTGCATGTTGGTTTGGTTTTGAAAGGCCGGCGACCACAAAATTTGTTGGTTATCGATTCTTTGCACAATTAGTATGAATATCTAAAACCAGCCCAAGCCACATCTTTGGCCTGGACTATACAGGTATATGTTACCCAAAACAAATGTTACACGCCAAGTTTTGTAACCTATGTTTTTATTAGTCATCATGGCTACAGATTAGCAATTGTAATATTTAATTATTCTAGACTGAGAAGACACTATAGGATATCCTAATCTAGTATAGGATTTGCATATGTCAAAACTTAGTTGAGTTACCAGCAATAGTTTTTTAAACATCGCCATTATTTCAATTGGATGCATTTTATGCCATATTGCATGTAAAAATAATAAATGAATAACAATTTGATTTATTTCATAGAATCATTGATATTAATTGTTATCAATAAGGGTATTACCATCATCATCATCATCACATCTTCATAACTTCACAAATGTTGATAAGAAAACCTCGTAAAGCCATACATTAAGGTCACTCAATTACCACCTCTCCACCATGATCTTTAACCACCACCTGATTATATCCTAACCCCATCCCCAAATGTTCGAGGTTTAAAGGTTTCGTAGTTATGATAAGATCCTTCTGGGGGAAGTTTTTAGGAAAATAAAAAAACAAAATACTAAGACGACAATATTTCATACATTTGTTCTCCAAGTGTTTACATTAATTTCATAACTAAAAATAACGAAGTAAATATGCTAAAGACTGATGGAACAGATATCGAGAGTAATGGATTTCTTGAAGAGCTTACCGGGGGAACACTTTTAAGGTGTTGGACATCAGAACATGAAACATCAAATAAAATCTTAATGATACGAATACTCAATGCTAAGGAAATATTTCCTTTTGTCTTGGGAAGGGTGAAGCCAGCTAGACTCGAACCTTTGAGCATTGAGCAATCGTCACCTGGGAAGGGGGTTCGCTTGGAAGTGAGCGACTTGCCCAGATAACTTGATTGATTGATCAGGAGTTTTCTGGCATCCTGACCGCTAAGGTTATTGACACCGAATCAGATAATATGAGTAAACAATGTGTTAATAGTATGATTTTTATACCCTACATCCTATATACCATACCATCACTATAATAATACACCACTGAACACTTTCATTGCATGTCATTTCATATATTTTATTTTCACCAATCACTTCTGAAACGATATTAATTATGTTGACTGATGATACAATTTAAATCTCCAACCTTAAACTAATATAATTGATATAAAAAATAATACTATTTTCTCTAAAAGGACCGGAGCCAAGTAGCCCTTGACAAAAGCTGACCCCAACCACATCGAGCTACGTGGCTCATGATCAAAATCAAAGGAAAACACTGAAATCAACAACTAAACCTTTAAACCTCATTACCTTAAAAAATTTGAACAAAAGCCATTTATTAATTATTGGTTACCCCAATAGGTACTATTTGAAACAGTGTGTATGTATGCGTGTGTGTGATTGTAGAGAGAGAGAGAGAGAGAGAGAGAGAGAGAGAGAGAGAGAGAGAGAGAGAGAGAGAGAGAGAGAGATAAATATAAGTATTCATATGATGAATATCTTCTAGAGTTCTAACATTGAGATGCATTCATTTCTTGTCTTAGAAGTGCTTACATTACTGCTGAAGTTTTGACAGAAGCAACAGCTTTCTCATAGTGTATAAATGCCATACATGGTAGCTAGTCATACTCATGTTGATTTTTCCATTAACTGGTTGTTGAACACACGCTTCTAAAGTGTACCAACAGTATGTTACACGATCGTACATAGTTCATTTTGTGCTTGTATCTTCGCTCACCCCTCGCACAAAAAAGAACCTGAAAAATCATGTCTGCTTTTCTCCTCTGTAACAGTGTCGATATTTGAACATGAAAATTCTTGTTGCTTTGAGATTTTGTATATAAAGGAGAGTGTTCTTTAATAAACTCACTCAGTAGCTTTCATCCTGCCTTTGAGTCACAACTTTCTCTCAGCCCGTCACATTGGTGACCCCGGAGTGACTCGCTCCTCCCCCCCGCCTCTCACCGTTACTATGACGTCGTCAACGCATACCTTCTGCAGCAGTACTCACCGTCGCCAGCCGCCCATATAGAAAAGCTTCTTCAGCTCTCTCAACAACCGTTGGGGGACCAAAGGGCTTCGCTCACCCTCGGGAAAATGACCAGTATCACTCGCCTGCAACCTGCCGCAGACGGCTCTCCTCGTGAGGTGAACCTACTTCATGCCCTTTGGGTAAGCCATTTACCCAAACCTGTACGCGCTGCCATACCCGAAGTCGATAGTTTACCCATAAAGGACTTCATGACCAAAGCTGACGCCTATGAATGCCGTAGGCCTATGAATGCCGTAGGACGGACACGCCTATGAATGCCGTAGGACGGACACGCCTATGAATGCCGTAGGACACACGCCTATGAATGCCGTAGGCCTATGAATCCCATAGGACACACACGCCTATGAATCCCGTAGGACACACTCGCCTATGAATGCCATAGGACACACACGCCTACGAATGCCGTAGGACACACACGCCTACCCCGTGACGAGCCGGAGCGGCAACAATGCCACCCATCATCCACCACTCGCTCGCACCCCAACCAACGACTTCTACAGCCACTCACTGCCGCTAATCGGCGCAGTTTTTACTACTACCTCTCCAGATTCAGGGCACCTATTTAACATGTTCAGTATGTCATTTTTAGAGGGGGAGCCATGTACCAACCGTGTGTCACACGATCGTACATAGTTCATTTTGTGCTTGTATCTTCGCTCTCACCTCGCACTAAAAAGAACCTGAAAAATCATGTCTGCTTTTCTCTTCTGTAACAGTGTTGATATTTGAACATGAAAATTCTGGTTGCTTTGAGATTTTGTATATAAAGGAGAGTGTTCTTTAATAAACTCACTCAGTAGCTTTCATCCTGCCTTTGAGTCACAACTTTCTCTCAGCCTGTCACAAAAGCCTGCCTGCTCTCTTGGCTAAGACTCAGTCTTTTTATTTGTTGAAAATCTTTACGATATCTATATGGAAACTACATAGAGATAGTGAAAAAAATCTGATTGAGAAATGATATAGAAAGGGTGACCCCATCTCTCCTAAATTATTCACAGCACACACATAAGTTTTTTAGAATTTAGATTGGAAAAATATAAGAATTAACATAAATTGGAAATACTTTTGCAACTTATGATTTGCAGATGACATAGTTCTATTAGTGGATCGTGGGAGAAATTGCAAAAGATAATAGAAGATTTGAATAGAGAAAGCAGAAATGTAGGACTGAAAATGAATGAGTAAAACTAAGATAATGTTCAAAGAAAATGCAGAGACAACCTATAAGGGTTACGGACGAACCTCTAGAGATTGCTAATGAATAAACGTACTTAGGACAGACAACACTTTAACATAAAGGTTATGATGGTGAAAATTTCATCGAATTTTCACCATCATAACCTTTATATTAAAGTGTAGTTTCTAAAGTCAATGCAGTTCTGAAAAAGGGTCGCAAAGTGATCCGAAACACATGTCAATACCAAATAATAAATGGAGAAAAGTAAATGTATTTCTGCTGTTATCCTGAAAACTATCTGCAGGACGATCTGTCCGAGGAATCAATGTCTGCTTTTCTCCTCTGTAACAGTGTCGATATTTGAACATGAAAATTCTTGTTGCTTTGAGATTTTGTATATAAAGGAGAGTGTTCTTTAATAAACTCACTCAGTAGCTTTCATCCTGCCTTTGAGTCACAACTTTCTCTCAGCCCGTCACATTGGTGACCCCGGAGTGACTCGCTCCTCCCCCCCGCCTCTCACCGTTACTATGACGTCGTCAACGCATACCTTCTGCAGCAGTACTCACCGTCGCCAGCCGCCCATATAGAAAAGCTTCTTCAGCTCTCTCAACAACCGTTGGGGGACCAAAGGGCTTCGCTCACCCTCGGGAAAATGACCAGTATCACTCGCCTGCAACCTGCCGCAGACGGCTCTCCTCGTGAGGTGAACCTACTTCATGCCCTTTGGGTAAGCCATTTACCCAAACCTGTACGCGCTGCCATACCCGAAGTCGATAGTTTACCCATAAAGGACTTCATGACCAAAGCTGACGCCTATGAATGCCGTAGGCCTATGAATGCCGTAGGACGGACACGCCTATGAATGCCGTAGGACGGACACGCCTATGAATGCCGTAGGACGGACACGCCTATGAATGCCGTAGGACACACGCCTATGAATGCCGTAGGCCTATGAATCCCATAGGACACACACGCCTATGAATCCCGTAGGACACACTCGCCTATGAATGCCATAGGACACACACGCCTACGAATGCCGTAGGACACACACGCCTACCCCGTGACGAGCCGGAGCGGCAACAATGCCACCCATCATCCACCACTCGCTCGCACCCCAACCAACGACTTCTACAGCCACTCACTGCCGCTAATCGGCGCAGTTTTTACTACTACCTCTCCAGATTCAGGGCACCTATTTAACATGTTCAGTATGTCATTTTTAGAGGGGGAGCCATGTACCAACCGTGTGTCACACGATCGTACATAGTTCATTTTGTGCTTGTATCTTCGCTCTCACCTCGCACTAAAAAGAAACTGAAAAATCATGTCTGCTTTTCTCTTCTGTAACAGTGTTGATATTTGAACATGAAAATTCTGGTTGCTTTGAGATTTTGTATATAAAGGAGAGTGTTCTTTAATAAACTCACTCAGTAGCTTTCATCCTGCCTTTGAGTCACAACTTTCTCTCAGCCTGTCACAAAAGCCTGCCTGCTCTCTTGGCTAAGACTCAGTCTTTTTATTTGTTGAAAATCTTTACGATATCTATATGGAAACTACATAGTGATAGTGAAAAAAATCTGATTGAGAAATGATATAGAAAGGGTGACCCCATCTCTCCTAAATTATTCACAGCACACACATAAGTTTATTAGAATTTAGATTGGGAAAATATAAGAATTAACATAAATTGGAAATACTTTTGCAACTTATGATTTGCAGATGACATAGTTCTATTAGTGGATTGTGGGAGAAATTGCAAAAGATAATAGAAGATTTGAATAGAGAAAGAAGAAATGTAGGACTGAAAATGAATGAGTAAAACTAAGATAATGTTCAAAGAAAATGCAGAGACAACCTATAAGGGTTACGGACGAACCTCTAGAGATTGCTAATGAATAAACGTACTTAGGACAGACAACACTTTAACATAAAGGTTATGATGGTGAAAATTTCATCGAATTTTCACCATCATAACCTTTATATTAAAGTGTAGTTTCTAAAGTCGATGCAGTTCTGAAAAAGGGTCGCAAAGTGATCCGAAACACATGTCAATACCAAATAATAAATGGAGAAAAGTAAATGTATTTCTGCTGTTATCCTGAAAACTATCTGCAGGACGATCTGTCCGAGGAGAAGCTGTCTTCGATTTTGGACGCCGATGAGACGTTGTGTATTCATTATATATGTATTTTGTAAGACATTGTGTATTCATTACATATGTATTTTGCATATATATACATATACATATATATATATATATATATATATATATATATATATATATATATATATATATATATATATATGTATATATATATACATATATATATATATATATATATATATATATATATATATATATATATATATATATTCTAAAAAGGAAAGTATTTAATCAGATGGTCCTGATAGTATTAACTTAAGCATCAGAAACTTGGAGCCTTACTAAAGGCCTTACAACATAAGCTGATTATAACTTAAAAGAGCTATAAAAAGAATGATGATAAGAATAACAATAAGAGACATAAATAGAGCAAACTAAAGTAGAAGATATTCTAACATGTAAGAAAAAGGAATGGACATGGGCAGGACATATAATGAGAATGTCAGACAATAGATGGACATTAAGAATTGTAGAATGTGTCCCTAGAGATTGTAAAAGAAGCAGGGGAAGGAAGAGAAGACGAACTTATAAAGTGGCATGTCTGGGGTCTTTGTTCTATAGTGGACCAGTCACAGCTGATGACACACACAAATGTACACACACACATGTACACACACACACACACACACACACACACACATATATATATATATATATATATGTGTGTGTGTGTGTGTGTGTGTACATATACGTTTAACTGGGCTCCACAAGGTACTAGAAGAATTGGAAGACCCAGACCTACATGGCTGAGGACTATGAAGCGTGAAGTACATGATTTATGGAAATGTATTGAATTAAAAGCTCAAGATAGGGACGACTAATGAAATCTAACCGAGACCCTTTGTGTCAATAGGGGTAGGAGGAGATGATATACATGCATACACACACACACATATATATATAAATATATATAGAAATATATATATATATATGTGTGTGTGTGTGTGAACATATAAACCATTGGTAGAAACATAACATATACACAAAGTAACATCCATCGCCTTCAAAAAAAATCTAGAAAGTAATAATTCCATTAGAAAAATCATGTGAATATTACATCATTATTGATTATCTAAAATGAATTCTTCAGAAAAGTACTCGCGAAATGCGTTTTTTCGAGACGTATTTTCTGTGTTTCGAACGGCTCTGATATCGATTCATACCGAAAATGGGTTGTTTTAAATCTCAAACCTGAAAAAATAAGTTGAAGCCTCCGGTTATTTCAATGCGGCTTGTTGAAAACGTCAATTACCCTTCGCTCGAGTTCGATTGCCGAGTGCACTGCAGGCGTTACTTAATAATGAAAGTAATAAATTATAGTATTAATCATCTTTTCATCTTCCTATTCAGTTTCCTAACTTCTCCTTCAAAATGTAAATCGGAGCGTTGAATGACTTCAGAACTTTCAGACTCAAATCCATAAATCAAATCATGTAGTTCACTATTATTATTACTATCATTATCATTATCATTATCATTATTATGATTATCATTATTATTATCATTATTATTATGATGATGATGATGATGATGATGATGATGATGATGAGTTGCTAGGGTTTATTGAAACGAAAGAAGAGTTTTCGCGAGTCCTAAACGGCTTCGGAAGAAAATCTTCACGGAATTCCCAATGGCTTCAGAAGAAATGGCCATAGACTTAGCATGGAGTTCTGAATGACCCAAGAACAGAATCTCTGAACGGCTTCCGAAGAAAACTTTCCCGGATTTCCAAATGCTTTCAGAAGAAACATCCGTAGACTTAGCATGGAGTTTTGAATGACTCCGGAGCAGATTCTTCCTGGAGCTCCCTGAACTGCACCTGAGGAAAATTTTCCAGGATCTTCAAAAGGCTTCAGAAGACATAGCCGTAAACTTAGCATTGAGTTCTGAATGACTCCAAAACGGAATCTTCCCGGAGCAGTTCTGAACGGCTCCGCCCCGAGCTTCAAATGTCTTCTGAAAACCTGATCTATTTTTTTTCAAAATAAGCATGCAACGTAGTGAACATTGTTAATGGCTATTTCTGGAACAGGGAGCGGACTGTGAAAATTGTGTAATATAACTACAGGATCAACAGGAGGCTCTTCAGAACACCTTCATCTACACCTGGTTTTGGTGGTTACTGCAGAAGATGTCGAGCTTTGAAGAACATAATATACGCCCTTTGAATGATCCTTTGCTTGGGATTTTGTAACGATGTCTTATATTTGGAGACTATTGGAACTAAGGAAATAAGGACGGAGACAGAATGGTTCAACTGAACGGTGAGCGACGTGTGGTATATCAAGAGGATAGTCCCAAAATTTGACATTGAAGAAAGGACATATCCAGATCGTATTGGAAAATATACTGTGTTGCTCGTCATTTACTTTAGCGTGATAACATATGCGGAGAAAATTTATAGCATTCCTGTCTTTACCCATCGCCATGATGGATAAAGACATGGATGCCATCAATTTCCCTGAGGATTCTGACGAACTGAGGACACACGGCACTGAAATCGCGAAGGAAATTGACGAACTAAGGAAACTGGAAGATGAAATATCAAAGGAAACAAAAAAACTAAAAGATCTTGGAAAACTAGAACAGACAGAAGAGAACAGCAACGAAGAGCCTTTAAACGAAGACGTAAAATAGCCTTTAATGCTAGAGGTAAGTCACCTTGAAATAGAGGTAAAAAAAAAAACCCTAATACAAGAAATAAGGCACCTCAAAATAGAGGTAAAAAATCCCTTAATACTAGAAATAAGGCACCTCAAAATACAGGTTATAAAACCTTAATGCTAGAAATAAGGCACACAAAAATAGAGGTAAAAAAGCCCTAATGCTATAAATAAGGCACCTAAATAGAGAGGTAAAAGAGCCTCTAATGCTACAAGTAATGGACCCCAAAATCGAGGTCAAAAGGCCCCTAATGCTATATATAAGGCGATTAAAAATAGAGGCCAAAGAGCCTCTAATGCTATGAATAAGGCACCTAAAAATAGAGGTCAAAGAGCCTCTAATGCTGGAAGTAATGCACCTCAAAATCGAGGTAAAAAAGCCCTTAATGCTATAAATAAGGCACCTAAAAAGAGAGGTCAAAGAGCCCATAATGCTATATATCAGGTTCTTACAAATAGAGGTTAAAAAGCCCCTAATGTTAAATATAAGGCTCCTAAAAGTAGAGGTCAAAGAGCCTCTAATGCTTGAAGAAATGCACCTCAAAATAGAGGTAAAAAAACATCTAATACTATAAGTAAGACATCTAAATATAGAGGTCAAAGAGCCTCTAATGCTAAAGGTAATGCACCTCAAAATATTGGTCAAAAAGCCCCTAATGCTATAAATAAGGCACCTAAAATGAGAGGTCAAAGAGCCTCTAATGCTAGAAGTAATGCTCCTCAAAATCGAGATAAAAAAAGTCCCTAATGCTATATATAAGGCTCCTAAAAATAGAGGTAAAAAAGCCCCTAATACTATAAATAAGGCACCTAAAATAGAGGTCAAAGAGCTTTTAATGCTAGAAGTAATGCTCCTCAAAACTGATGTAAAAAAAGCCCCTAATGCTATATATAAAGCTCCTAGGAATAGAGGTCAAAAAGCCCCAAATGCTATAAATAAGGCACCTAAAAATAGAGGCCAAAGAGCCTCTAGTGCTAGAAGTAATGCACCTCAAAATCGAGGTAAAAAAAAAGCCCCTAATGCTAGAGATAAGACACCTCCAAATGGAGGTCAAAAAGCCCTTAATGCTAGATATAAGACACCTCAAAATAGAAGTAAGTCAGCTAATGCTAGAGATAAGGCACCTAAAAATAGAGGTGAAAAAACTCTTAATGCTAGAGATAAGGCACCTCAAAATAGAGGTAAAAAAAGACTCTATTGCTAGAGATAAGGCACCTTGAAATACAGATCTAAAAACCTCTAATGCTAGAGATAAGGCACCTCAAAATAGACATAAAAAAGTCCTAAGTGCTAGAAATAAGACACCTCAAAATAATGTCAAAAAGCCCCTAAAGCTAGAAGCTAGTGATAAGGCACTTCAAAATCAGAGGTCAAAAAGCCCCTAATACTAGATATAAGGCCCCTAAAAATAGAGGTCATCTTCTTCTTCTTCTCTGTCTGCATCTTTTCCCACTGTTATGTGGGGTCGATGTTTCTGGCCAGCGTTCTCCATCTACCTCTGTCCCACACTTCATCACCGGTTAATCCCTTTGATCGAAGGTCAGTAAGCCCCCAAAGCTAAAGTTAAGGCAATTAAAAACAGATAAAAAAAAAACCTAATCCTATATATAAGACACCTCAAAATATAGGTAAAAAATCCCCAAATACTAGAGATAAGGCAACTGGCACCTCAAAATCAGAGGTCAAAAAGCCCCTAATTCTAGAGATAAGGCACCTTACAATAGAGGTCATAAAGTCCCTAATGCTAGAGATAAAGCACCTAAAAACAGAGGTTAAAAAGCCCCTAATGCTAGAGATAAGGCGCATAAAAATAAAGGTAAAAAAGCTACTAATGTTAGAGATAGGGTACATAAAAATAGAGGTAAAAAATCCCCTAATGCTAGAGATAGGGCACCTTAAAAGAGAGGTAAAAAAGCCTTTAATGCTAGAGGTAAGGCACCTAAAAATAGAGGCCATAAAGCCCGTAAATCTAAAGTCAAGAGACCTAAAAATAGAGGTAAAAAAGCTCATAATGCTAGAGATAAGGCACCTCAACATAGAGGTAAAATATCCCCTAATGCTAGAGATAAGGCACCTCAAAATCAGAGGTCAAAAAGCCCCTAATATTATAGATAAGGCTCCCATAGATAGAGGTAAAAAAGCTCCTAATACTATAGATAAGGCACCTCAAAATAGGAGGTCACAAAGCCCCTAATGCTATAAATAAGGCACCTAAAATAGAGGTCAAAGAGCCTCTAATGCTAGAAGTAATGGACCTCAAAATAGAGGTCAAAAAGCCCCTAATGCTATAAACAAGGCACCTAAAATAGATGTCAAAGAGCCTCTAATGCTAGAAGTAATGCTCCTCAAAATCGATGTCAAAAAGCCCCTAATGCTATAAATAAGGCACCTAAAAATAGTGGTCAAAGAGCTTCTAATGCTACAGGTAATGGACCTCAAAATAGAGGTCAAAAAGCCCCTAATGCTATAAACAAGGCACCTAAAATAGATGTCAAAGAGCCTCTAATGCTAGAAGTAATGCTCCTCAAAATCGATGTCAAAAAGCCCCTAATGCTATAAATAAGGCACCTAAAAATAGTGGTCAAAGAGCTTCTAATGCTACAGGTAATGGACCTCAAAATAGAGGTCAAAAAGCCCCTAATGCTATAAACAAGGCACCTAAAGTAGATGTCAAAGAGCCTCTAATGCTAGAAGTAATGCTCCTCAAAATCGAGATAAAAACGCCCCTAATACTATATATAAGGCTCCTAAGAATAGAGGTAAAAAAGCCCCTAATGCTATAAATAAGGCACCTAAAAATAGAGGTTAAAGAGCCTCTAATGCTAGAAGTGATGCACCTCAAAATCAAGGTAAAAAAGCCCCTAATGCTGGTGATAAGACACCTCAAAATGGAGCATTAGGGGCTTTTTGACCTCTATTTATAGGAGCCTTATATCTAGCATTAAGGGCCTTTTGATCTCTATTTTGAGGAACATTACTTCTAGCATTAGAGGGTCTTTGACCTCTGAAAATCGATGTCAAAAAGCTCCTAATGCTATAAATAAGGCACCAAAAAAGGAGAAGTCAAAGAGCCTCTAATGCTAGAAGTAATGCACCTCAAAATCCAGCTAAAAAGCCCCTAATGCTATATATAAGTCTCCTAAAAATAGAGGTCAAAGAGCCTCTAATGCTAGAAATAATGCTCCTCAAAACTGATGTAAAAAAGCCCCTAATGCTATATATAAAGCTCCTAGGAATAGAGGTCAAAAAGCCCCAAATGCTATAAATAAGGCACCTAAAAATAGAGGCCAAAGAGCCTCTATTGCTAGAAGTAATACACCTCAAAATCGAGGTAAAAAAAGCCCCTAATGCTAGAGATAAGACACCTCCAAATGGAGGTGAAAAAGCCCCTAATGCTAGATATAAGACACCTCAAAATAGAAGTAAGTCAGCTAATGCTAGAGATAAGGCACCTAAAAATAGAGGTGAAAAAACTCTTAATGCTAGAGATAAGGCACCTCAAAATAGAGGTAAAAAAAGACTCTATTGCTAGAGATAAGGCACCTTGAAATACAGATCTAAAAACCTCTAATGCTAGAGATAAGGCACCTCAAAATAGACATAAAAAAGTCCTAAGTGCTAGAAATAAGACACCTCAAAATAATGTCAAAAAGCCCCTAAAGCTAGAAGCTAGAGATAAGGCACTTCAAAATCAGAGGTCAAAAAGCCCCTAATGCTAGATATAAGGCCCCTAAAAATAGAGGTCATCTTCTTCTTCTTCTCTGTCTGCATCTTTTCCCACTGTTATGTGGGGTCGATGTTTCTGGCCAGCGTTCTCCATCTACCTCTGTCCCACACTTCATCACCGGTTAATCCCTTTGATCGAAGGTCAGTAAGCCCCCAAAGCTAAAGTTAAGGCAATTAAAAACAGATAAAAAAAAAACCTAATCCTATATATAAGACACCTCAAAATATAGGTAAAAAATCCCCAAATACTAGAGATAAGGCAACTGGCACCTCAAAATCAGAGGTCAAAAAGCCCCTAATTCTAGAGATAAGGCACCTTACAATAGAGGTCATAAAGTCCCTAATGCTAGAGATAAAGCACCTAAAAACAGAGGTTAAAAAGCCCCTAATGCTAGAGATAAGGCGCATAAAAATAAAGGTAAAAAAGCTACTAATGTTAGAGATAGGGTACATAAAAATAGAGGTAAAAAATCCCCTAATGCTAGAGATAGGGCACCTTAAAAGAGAGGTAAAAAAGCCTTTAATGCTAGAGGTAAGGCACCTAAAAATAGAGGCCATAAAGCCCGTAAATCTAAAGTCAAGAGACCTAAAAATAGAGGTAAAAAAGCTCATAATGCTAGAGATAAGGCACCTCAACATAGAGGTAAAAAATCCCCTAATGCTAGAGATAAGGCACCTCAAAATCAGAGGTCAAAAAGCCCCTAATATTATAGATAAGGCTCCCATAGATAGAGGTAAAAAAGCTCCTAATACTATAGATAAGGCACCTCAAAATAGGAGGTCACAAAGCCCCTAATGCTATAAATAAGGCACCTAAAATAGAGGTCAAAGAGCCTCTAATGCTAGAAGTAATGGACCTCAAAATAGAGGTCAAAAAGCCCCTAATGCTATAAACAAGGCACCTAAAATAGATGTCAAAGAGCCTCTAATGCTAGAAGTAATGCTCCTCAAAATCGATGTCAAAAAGCCCCTAATGCTATAAATAAGGCACCTAAAAATAGTGGTCAAAGAGCTTCTAATGCTACAGGTAATGGACCTCAAAATAGAGGTCAAAAAGCCCCTAATGCTATAAACAAGGCACCTAAAGTAGATGTCAAAGAGCCTCTAATGCTAGAAGTAATGCTCCTCAAAATCGAGATAAAAACGCCCCTAATACTATATATAAGGCTCCTAAGAATAGAGGTAAAAAAGCCCCTAATGCTATAAATAAGGCACCTAAAAATAGAGGTTAAAGAGCCTCTAATGCTAGAAGTGATGCACCTCAAAATCAAGGTAAAAAAGCCCCTAATGCTTGTGATAAGACACCTCAAAATGGAGCATTAGGGGCTTTTTGACCTCTATTTATAGGAGCCTTATATCTAGCATTAAGGGCCTTTTGATCTCTATTTTGAGGAACATTACTTCTAGCATTAGAGGGTCTTTGACCTCTGAAAATCGATGTCAAAAAGCTCCTAATGCTATAAATAAGGCACCAAAAAAGGAGAAGTCAAAGAGCCTCTAATGCTAGAAGTAATGCACCTCAAAATCCAGTTAAAAAGCCCCTAATGATATATATAAGTCTCCTAAAAATAGAGGTCAAAGAGCCTCTAATGCTAGAAATAATGCTCCTCAAAACTGATGTAAAAAAGCCCCTAATGCTATATATAAAGCTCCTAGGAATAGAGGTCAAAAAGCCCCAAATGCTATAAATAAGGCACCTAAAAATAGAGGCCAAAGAGCCTCTATTGCTAGAAGTAATACACCTCAAAATCGAGGTAAAAAAAAGCCCCTAATGCTAGAGATAAGACACCTCCAAATGGAGGTGAAAAAGCCCCTAATGCTAGATATAAGACACCTCAAAATAGAAGTAAGTCAGCTAATGCTAGAGATAAGGCACCTAAAAATAGAGGTGAAAAATCTCTTAATGCTAGAGATAAGGCACCTCAAAATAGAGGTAAAAAAAGACTCTATTGCTAGAGATAAGGCACCTTGAAATACAGATCTAAAAACCTCTAATGCTAGAGATAAGGCACCTCAAAATAGACATAAAAAAGTCCTAAGTGCTAGAAATAAGACACCTCAAAATAATGTCAAAAAGCCCCTAAAGCTAGAAGCTAGAGATAAGGCACTTCAAAATCAGAGGTCAAAAAGCCCCTAATGCTAGATATAAGGCCCCTAAAAATAGAGGTCATCTTCTTCTTCTTCTCTGTCTGCATCTTTTCCCACTGTTATGTGGGGTCGATGTTTCTGGCCAGCGTTCTCCATCTACCTCTGTCCCACACTTCATCACCGGTTAATCCCTTTGATCGAAGGTCAGTAAGCCCCCAAAGCTAAAGTTAAGGCAATTAAAAACAGATAAAAAAAAAACCTAATCCTATATATAAGACACCTCAAAATATAGGTAAAAAATCCCCAAATACTAGAGATAAGGCAACTGGCACCTCAAAATCAGAGGTCAAAAAGCCCCTAATTCTAGAGATAAGGCACCTTACAATAGAGGTCATAAAGTCCCTAATGCTAGAGATAAAGCACCTAAAAACAGAGGTTAAAAAGCCCCTAATGCTAGAGATAAGGCGCATAAAAATAAAGGTAAAAAAGCTACTAATGTTAGAGATAGGGTACATAAAAATAGAGGTAAAAAATCCCCTAATGCTAGAGATAGGGCACCTTAAAAGAGAGGTAAAAAAGCCTTTAATGCTAGAGGTAAGGCACCTAAAAATAGAGGCCATAAAGCCCGTAAATCTAAAGTCAAGAGACCTAAAAATAGAGGTAAAAAAGCTCATAATGCTAGAGATAAGGCACCTCAACATAGAGGTAAAAAATCCCCTAATGCTAGAGATAAGGCACCTCAAAATCAGAGGTCAAAAAGCCCCTAATATTATAGATAAGGCTCCCATAGATAGAGGTAAAAAAGCTCCTAATACTATAGATAAGGCACCTCAAAATAGGAGGTCACAAAGCCCCTAATGCTATAAATAAGGCACCTAAAATAGAGGTCAAAGAGCCTCTAATGCTAGAAGTAATGGACCTCAAAATAGAGGTCAAAAAGCCCCTAATGCTATAAACAAGGCACCTAAAATAGATGTCAAAGAGCCTCTAATGCTAGAAGTAATGCTCCTCAAAATCGATGTCAAAAAGCCCCTAATGCTATAAATAAGGCACCTAAAAATAGTGGTCAAAGAGCTTCTAATGCTACAGGTAATGGACCTCAAAATAGAGGTCAAAAAGCCCCTAATGCTATAAACAAGGCACCTAAAATAGATGTCAAAGAGCCTCTAATGCTAGAAGTAATGCTCCTCAAAATCGATGTCAAAAAGCCCCTAATGCTATAAATAAGGCACCTAAAAATAGTGGTCAAAGAGCTTCTAATGCTACAGGTAATGGACCTCAAAATAGAGGTCAAAAAGCCCCTAATGCTATAAACAAGGCACCTAAAGTAGATGTCAAAGAGCCTCTAATGCTAGAAGTAATGCTCCTCAAAATCGAGATAAAAACGCCCCTAATACTATATATAAGGCTCCTAAGAATAGAGGTAAAAAAGCCCCTAATGCTATAAATAAGGCACCTAAAAATAGAGGTTAAAGAGCCTCTAATGCTAGAAGTGATGCACCTCAAAATCAAGGTAAAAAAGCCCCTAATGCTGGTGATAAGACACCTCAAAATGGAGCATTAGGGGCTTTTTGACCTCTATTTATAGGAGCCTTATATCTAGCATTAAGGGCCTTTTGATCTCTATTTTGAGGAACATTACTTCTAGCATTAGAGGGTCTTTGACCTCTGAAAATCGATGTCAAAAAGCTCCTAATGCTATAAATAAGGCACCAAAAAAGGAGAAGTCAAAGAGCCTCTAATGCTAGAAGTAATGCACCTCAAAATCCAGTTAAAAAGCCCCTAATGCTATATATAAGTCTCCTAAAAATAGAGGTCAAAGAGCCTCTAATGCTAGAAATAATGCTCCTCAAAACTGATGTAAAAAAGCCCCTAATGCTATATATAAAGCTCCTAGGAATAGAGGTCAAAAAGCCCCAAATGCTATAAATAAGGCACCTAAAAATAGAGGCCAAAGAGCCTCTATTGCTAGAAGTAATACACCTCAAAATCGAGGTAAAAAAAGCCCCTAATGCTAGAGATAAGACACCTCCAAATGGAGGTGAAAAAGCCCCTAATGCTAGATATAAGACACCTCAAAATAGAAGTAAGTCAGCTAATGCTAGAGATAAGGCACCTAAAAATAGAGGTGAAAAAACTCTTAATGCTAGAGATAAGGCACCTCAAAATAGAGGTAAAAAAAGACTCTATTGCTAGAGATAAGGCACCTTGAAATACAGATCTAAAAACCTCTAATGCTAGAGATAAGGCACCTCAAAATAGACATAAAAAAGTCCTAAGTGCTAGAAATAAGACACCTCAAAATAATGTCAAAAAGCCCCTAAAGCTAGAAGCTAGAGATAAGGCACTTCAAAATCAGAGGTCAAAAAGCCCCTAATGCTAGATATAAGGCCCCTAAAAATAGAGGTCATCTTCTTCTTCTTCTCTGTCTGCATCTTTTCCCACTGTTATGTGGGGTCGATGTTTCTGGCCAGCGTTCTCCATCTAACTCTGTCCCACACTTCATCACCGGTTAATCCCTTTGATCGAAGGTCAGTAAGCCCCCAAAGCTAAAGTTAAGGCAATTAAAAACAGATAAAAAAAAAACCTAATCCTATATATAAGACACCTCAAAATATAGGTAAAAAATCCCCAAATACTAGAGATAAGGCAACTGGCACCTCAAAATCAGGGGTCAAAAAGCCCCTAATTCTAGAGATAAGGCACCTTACAATAGAGGTCATAAAGTCCCTAATGCTAGAGATAAAGCACCTAAAAACAGAGGTTAAAAAGCCCCTAATGCTAGAGATAAGGCGCATAAAAATAAAGGTAAAAAAGCTACTAATGTTAGAGATAGGGTACATAAAAATAGAGGTAAAAAATCCCCTAATGCTAGAGATAGGGCACCTTAAAAGAGAGGTAAAAAAGCCTTTAATGCTAGAGGTAAGGCACCTAAAAATAGAGGCCATAAAGCCCGTAAATCTAAAGTCAAGAGACCTAAAAATAGAGGTAAAAAAGCTCATAATGCTAGAGATAAGGCACCTCAACATAGAGGTAAAATATCCCCTAATGCTAGAGATAAGGCACCTCAAAATCAGAGGTCAAAAAGCCCCTAATATTATAGATAAGGCTCCCATAGATAGAGGTAAAAAAGCTCCTAATACTATAGATAAGGCACCTCAAAATAGGAGGTCACAAAGCCCCTAATGCTATAAATAAGGCACCTAAAATAGAGGTCAAAGAGCCTCTAATGCTAGAAGTAATGGACCTCAAAATAGAGGTCAAAAAGCCCCTAATGCTATAAACAAGGCACCTAAAATAGATGTCAAAGAGCCTCTAATGCTAGAAGTAATGCTCCTCAAAATCGATGTCAAAAAGCCCCTAATGCTATAAATAAGGCACCTAAAAATAGTGGTCAAAGAGCTTCTAATGCTACAGGTAATGGACCTCAAAATAGAGGTCAAAAAGCCCCTAATGCTATAAACAAGGCACCTAAAATAGATGTCAAAGAGCCTCTAATGCTAGAAGTAATGCTCCTCAAAATCGATGTCAAAAAGCCCCTAATGCTATAAATAAGGCACCTAAAAATAGTGGTCAAAGAGCTTCTAATGCTATAGGTAATGGACCTCAAAATAGAGGTCAAAAAGCCCCTAATGCTATAAACAAGGCACCTAAAGTAGATGTCAAAGAGCCTCTAATGCTAGAAGTAATGCTCCTCAAAATCGAGATAAAAACGCCCCTAATACTATATATAAGGCTCCTAAGAATAGAGGTAAAAAAGCCCCTAATGCTATAAATAAGGCACCTAAAAATAGAGGTTAAAGAGCCTCTAATGCTAGAAGTGATGCACCTCAAAATCAAGGTAAAAAAGCCCCTAATGCTGGTGATAAGACACCTCAAAATGGAGCATTAGGGGCTTTTTGACCTCTATTTATAGGAGCCTTATATCTAGCATTAAGGGCCTTTTGATCTCTATTTTGAGGAACATTACTTCTAGCATTAGAGGGTCTTTGACCTCTGAAAATCGATGTCAAAAAGCTCCTAATGCTATAAATAAGGCACCAAAAAAGGAGAAGTCAAAGAGCCTCTAATGCTAGAAGTAATGCACCTCAAAATCCAGTTAAAAAGCCCCTAATGCTATATATAAGTCTCCTAAAAATAGAGGTAAAAGAGCCTCTAATGCTAGAAATAATGCTCCTCAAAACTGATGTAAAAAAGCCCCTAATGCTATATATAAAGCTCCTAGGAATAGAGGTCAAAAAGCCCCAAATGCTATAAATAAGGCACCTAAAAATAGAGGCCAAAGAGCCTCTATTGCTAGAAGTAATACACCTCAAAAGCGAGGTAAAAAAAGCCCCTAATGCTAGAGATAAGACACCTCCAAATGGAGGTGAAAAAGCCCCTAATGCTAGATATAAGACACCTCAAAATAGAAGTAAGTCAGCTAATGCTAGAGATAAGGCACCTAAAAATAGAGGTGAAAAAACTCTTAATGCTAGAGATAAGGCACCTCAAAATAGAGGTAAAAAAAGACTCTATTGCTAGAGATAAGGCACCTTGAAATACAGATCTAAAAACCTCTAATGCTAGAGATAAGGCACCTCAAAATAGACATAAAAAAGTCCTAAGTGCTAGAAATAAGACACCTCAAAATAATGTCAAAAAGCCCCTAAAGCTAGAAGCTAGAGATAAGGCACTTCAAAATCAGAGGTCAAAAAGCCCCTAATGCTAGATATAAGGCCCCTAAAAATAGAGATCATCTTCTTCTTCTTCTCTGTCTGCATCTTTTCCCACTGTTATGTGGGGTCGATGTTTCTGGCCAGCGTTCTCCAACTACCTCTGTCCCACACTTCATCACCGGTTAATCCCTTTGATCGAAGGTCAGTAAGCCCCCAAAGCTAAAGTTAAGGCAATTAAAAACAGATAAAAAAAACCTAATCCTATATATAAGACACCTCAAAATATAGGTAAAAAATCCCAAAATGCTAGAGATAAGGCAACTGGCACCTCAAAATCAGAGGCCAAAAAGCCCCTAATTCTAGAGATAAGGCACCTTACAATAGAGGTCATAAAGTCCCTAATGCTAGAGATAAGGCACCTAAAAACAGAGGTTAAAAAGCCCCTAATGCTAGAGATAAGGCGCATAAAAATAAAGGTAAAAAAGCTACTAATGTTAGAGATAGGGTATATAAAAATAGAGGTAAAAAATCCCCTAATGCTAGAGATAGGGCACCTTAAAAGAGAGGTAAAAAAGCCTTTAATGCTAGAGGTAAGGCACCTAAAAATAGAGGCCATAAAGCCCGTAAATCTAAAGTCAAGAGACCTAAAAATAGAGGTAAAAAAGCTCATAATGCTAGAGATAAGGCACCTCAACATAGAGGTAAAAAATCCCCTAATGCTAGAGATAAGGCACCTCAAAATCAGAGGTCAAAAAGCCCCTAATATTATAGATAAGGCTCCCATAAATAGAGGTAAAAAAGCTCCTAATACTAGAGATAAGGCACCTCAAAATAGGAGGTCAAAAAGCCCCTAATACTAGAGATAAGGCACCTAAAAATAGATGTCATAAAGCCCCTAAATCACACGTTAAGACACCTAAAAATAGGGTTAAAAAAGCTCATAATGCTAGAGATAAGGCACCTCAACATAGAGGTAAAAAATCCCCTAATGCTAGAGATGAGGCACCTCAAAATCAGAGGTCAAAAAGCCCCTAATATTATAGATAAGGCTCCCATAAATAGAGGTAAAAAAGCTCCTAATACTAGAGATAAGGCACCTCAAAATAGGTCAAAAAGTCCCTAATGCTAGAGATAAGGCACCTAAAAATAGAGGTCATAAAGCCCCTAAATCACACGTTAAGACACCTAAAAATAGAGGTAAAAAAGCTCCTAATGATAGAGATAAGGCACCTCAAAATAAGAGGTCAAAAAGGCCAAAATGCTAGAGATAAGGCTCCTCAAAATAAAGGTCAAAAAGCCCCTAAAGCTAGAGATAAGGCACCTCAAAATAGGAGGTCAAAAAGCCCCTATTGCTAGAGATAAGTCACCTAATCATAGAGGTCATAAAGCCCCTAAATCACACGTTAAGACACCTAAAACTAGAGGTAAAAAAGCTCCTAATGCTAGAGATAAGGCACCTCAAAATAAGAGGTCAGAAAGGCCATAATGCTAGAGATAAGGCTCCTCAAAATAGAGGTAAAAAAGCCCCTAAAGCTAGAAAAGAGCTGCTTACCATAGCTAAAGAGTCTGTTCTACCCTTACCAAGAGGAAAGTACCCACTGAACAATTACAGTGCAGTAGTTAACCCCTTGAGTAAAGAAGAATTGTTTGGTAATCTGTATTGTCAAGTGTATGAGGACAGAGGAAAATATGTAGAGATTAGGCCAGACTATTTTCAGTGTGTGAGGGAAAATGAAAATGAGCCGTAATCAATAAGAAGGATCCAATGTAGTACTATCTGACCAGTTAAAAGAACCAATAACTCTCTAGCGGTAATATCTCAGTGGTTGGTTGGCGCCCTGGCCAACTTACTAGGCTTCAGCCGTAACTATGGTGATGGCGCAAGTAGGCTTTTGACGTAAATATGGTGACAACACAAGTAGGGTTTTGATGTAAATATGGTAACAGTACAAGTATGCTTTAGATGTAAATATGGTGATGGCACAAGTATGCTTTAGACGTAAAAATGGTGATGGCACAAGTAGGCTTTGGATGTAAATATGGTGACGCCACGTGTAAGCTTTAGACATTAAATATGGTGACGGCACAAGTATGCTTTTGACATAAATCTGGTGATCGCACAAGTATGCTTTAGATGTAAGTTTGATGGTGGCACAAGTAGGCTTTTGACATAAATATAGGGAGGGCACAAGTAGGCTTTAGACGTAAAGATGGTGACGGTACAAGTAGGATTTAGACGTAAATATGGGGATGGCTTGAGTAGACTTTACACATAAATATGGTGAAGGCACAAGTAGACTTTAGACGTAAATATAGTGATGGCACAAGTAGGCTTTAGATGTAAATATGGTGATGGCACAAGTAGGCTTTAAATGTAAATATGGTGATGGCACAAGTAGGCTTTAGATGTAAATATGGTGATGGCACAAGTAGGCTTTAGAAGTAAATATGGTGATGGTACAAGTAGGCTTTAGATGTAAATCTGGTGATAGCACAAGTATGCTTTAGATGTAAGTTTGGTGGTGGCACCAGTAGGCTTTTGACATAAATATGGGGAGGCCACAAGTAGGCTGTAGACGTAAAGATGGTGACGGTAAAATTAGGCTTTAGATGTAAATATGGGATAGCTTGAGTAGACTTTACACATAAATATGGTGAAGGCACAAGTAAACTTTAGACGTAAATATGGTGATGCCACAAGTAGGCTTTGGATGTAAATATGGTGATGGCACAAGTAGGCTTTAGATGTAAGTATGGTGATGGCACAAGTAGGCTTTAGATGTAAATATGGTGATGGCACAAGTAGGCTTTAGATGTAAATATGGTGATGGCACAAGTAGGCTTTAGATGTAAATATGGTGATGGCACATGTAAGCTTTAAAGATTTAAAGGTCGCTCATGAATGGCAGAGGCAAGGGACAGTGACATTGCCCTAGCAATCAGGACAATGCCCTAGAGACTGACCATATATTATATGATCAATTCCCAAGCCTCCTCTCCATCCATACTAGGACCAGAGAGGGCCAGGCAGTGGCTGCTGATGACTCAGCAGACAGACCTATAGGCTCTCCCAGACCCCCAAACCTTAGATCACAAGGATGGTAAGGTTGCAGACACTAATGGCACCAACGAGTCTGAGTGAGACTCCCCCATCTGGCAAACACCCGACAGAGACGTTACCAATCAGGCCACAACCCATAAGGTGATGACACAAGTACGCTTTAGACATAAATACACTGATGGCACAAGTAGGCTTTACGTGTAAATACGGTGATGGCACTTGTAGGTTACACATCTAAATACAGTGATGGCACAAGTGGGATTTAGACGTAAGTAAGGTAATGGCACAAGTAGGCTTTACATGTAAATAAGGTGAATGCACAAATAGGCTTTAAATGTAAATAAGGGGATGGCAAAAGTAGGCTTTACACGCAAATAAGGTGATGGCACAAGTAGGCTTTACAAGTAAATAAGGTGATGGCACAAGTAGGCTTTCCACGTAAATAAGGTGATGGCACAAGTAGGCTTTCCACGTACATAAGGTGATGGCACAAGTAGGCTTTACACGTACATAAGGTGATGGCACAAGTAGGCTTTACACGTACATAAGGTGATGGCACAAGTAGGCTTTACATGTACATAAGGTGATGGCACAAGTAGGCTTTAAACGTAAATACATCGAAGGCACAAGTAGGCTTTACATGTGAATACGGTGATGGTACAAGTATGTTTTAGACGTAATATGGTGATGATACAAGTAGGCTTTAGACGTAAATATGGTGATGGAACAAGTAAGCTTTACCATGGCTTTACACAAATACAGGCCTGGTCAGTGGGGGAAGAAGTCAGCATATACAGGTCGTTTGATATGGGGACAGATACTGTATATACACACTTTGTTTCTCTTTACAGTCTACAGCTGATAATCCTCATAGAAATATTAAGGGATTATACACACAAAAAGGAGACGATTTTGAAAAATTCGGCTAAGAAAAATAGAGAAAAGAGTAATAAAATTGAAATAAAATTTTCCTGTGGCAGTAGCCTAATTCCAGGATCCACTAAATCCAAACTATGCTTCCATACCACAATAAACAATAATTTTAACAATTTCTTTTCTAAAAATAAAAAGGCAAACATTTTCGGCAATTCAAAATTATATTATATTATCTTTTGAACAATCGCCTGATCTTGCTATACATTTTCTTTACTTGAGGTATTTGACGGATTTATTTTTTTCATTTTTTGACTCAATGTTGGCCATTTTCTGAGATATGTTTCTTTCCATATGTCTGATAGAAGAAGGATGTCTTGGATTCAATATAATTAGACCTGAAGTGTAGCTGGCACACATGAAAAGTGTTTAAATGCAATATTAAAGTGTTAATACCATGTTTTAGTCTTGGATTCAATATAATTATATCTGAAGTATAGCTGGCACACATGAAGAGTTTTTAAATGCAATATCAAAGTGTTAATATCACGTATTATGAGAGAGAGAGAGAGAGAGAGAGAGAGAGAGAGAGAGAGAGAGAGAGAGAGAGAGAGAGAGAGAGAGAGAGAGAGAGAGAGAACAACCGAAGAATGAGGAAACAAGAATTGGAATAAAAGAAATCAAAAGGAGACTAAAGTAGTAAGAAACAAAGGAAAAAAGTGTGTGAATACCAAAGTAATTTTGTAAACAGTTTGTTAATCTTTTCATCATTATACAAGAAACTGATATTCTGCGACTACTTCCACATGAGAAATATAATGCAATTATAATTTTTACAATAATAAACACGGTATTTCACCTACTATTATAGTTGGGAACATATTGGGCTCCCTTGATAGTGTGCAACCACTTGGCTTTTTATTAATCAGCTTTTGGAAAGAAAAACACTCACTTTCGGTCCATTTTGGTAATTCCCTTTGCAATTTGGTAGAAAGGAACAAAAAAGGCATTAGCCTGGACTCCAAAACGGTAAAATTTTCCATAATAACAGCATATAACTGTGGAGAAATAGAGGGATACCCCTTTAATCACTGCCTATCGCACCACTATGAAAGCACTACTCGTATAACGTCAGATCACAGCCTATAGCACCACTATGAATGCAATTACCATGAAACATCAGATCACAGCCTATAACACCACTATGAAAGCCCTACTCGTGTAACGTCAGGTCACAGCCTATAGCACCACTATGAAAGCACTACTCGTGTAACGTCAGGTCACAGCCTATAGCACCACTATGAAAGCACTACTCGTGTAACGTCAGGTCACAGCCTATAGCACCACTATGAAAGCACTACTCGTGTAACGTCAGGTCACAGCCTATACCACCACTATGAAAGCATTACTCGTGTAACGTCAGATCACAGCCTATAGCACCACTATGAAAGCACTTTTCATGTAACGTCAGATCACAGCCTATAACACCACTATGAAAGCCCTACCCGTGTAACGTCAGATCACAGCCTATAACACTATTATGAAAGCACTACTTGTGTAACGTCAGATCACAGCCAATAGCACCACTGTGAAAGCACTACTCATGTAACGTCAGATCACAGCCTATAACACCTCTACAAAAGCACTACTAGTGTTACGTCAGATCACAGCCTATAGCACCACTATGAAAGCACTACTCGTGTAACGTCAGACATTTCTTAACCCCAGAATGACCCAGCCTCCACTTGATTTTACACGTAAATACGGCGATGGCATAAGTAAACTTTAGACGTGCATATGGTGATGGCACAAGTAGGCTTTAGATGTAAATATGGTGATGGCAAAAGAAGACTTTAAATGTAAATATGGAGATGGCGCTAGTAGACTTTAAACGTAAATAGAGTGATGACCCAAGTAGGCTTTAGATGTATATTAGGAGAGGGCACAATTAGGCTTTAGACGCGAATATGGTGATGGCACAAGTAGTCTTTAGATGTAAATATGGTGATGGCACAAGTAGACTTTAAACGTGAATATGGTGATGGCACAAATAGGCTTTAGATGTGAATATGGTGATGGCACAAGTAGACTTTAAACGGAAATTTGGTGATGGCAAAAGCAGGTTCTATAAGCTTTGGATGTAAATATGGTGATGGCACAACTAAGCTCTAGATGTAAATATGGTAATGACAAAAGTAGGCTTTAGATGCAAAAAATGGTGACAGCACAAGTAGGCTTTAGATGTAAATATGGAGATGGAACATATACACTTTAAACATAATTATGGTGATGGCACAAGTAGGCTTTGGATATAAATATGGTGATGGCACAAGTAGGCTTTAGGCGTGAATATGATGATGACACAAGTAGGCTTTAGATGTGAATATGGTGATGGCAAAAGTAGTCTTTAGATGTAAATATGATGAACACACAAGTAGACTTTAAACGTAAATATCGTGATGGTAGAAGTAGGCTTTAGATGTAAATATGGTGATGGCACAAGTAGGCTTTAGACATGAATATGGTGATGGCACAAGTAGGCTTTGGATGTAAATGTGGTGATAGCACAAGTAGCTTTAGATGTAAATATGGTGATGTCAATAGTAGGCTTTAGATGTAAATATGGTGATGGCACAAATAGGTTTTAGATATAAATATGGTGATGGCACAAGTAGGCTTTAGATGTAAATATTGTGATAGCACAAGTAGACTTTAATCATAAATATGGTGATGGCACAAGAAGACTTTGGATGTAAATATGGTGATGGGACAAGTAGGCTTTAGATGTAAATATGGTGATGGCACAAATAGGCCTTAGACATAAATATGGTGAAGAGACAATTAGGCATTAGATGTATATATGGCGATGGCACAAGTAGACTAAAAGTAAATATGGTGATGACACAAGTAGGCTTTAGATGTAAATATGGTGATGGCACAAGTAGGCCTTAGATGTAAATATGGTGAAGACACAAGTATGCATTAGATGTATATATGGTGATGGCACAAGTAGACTTTAAACGTAAATATGGTGATGACACATGTAGGGTTTGGATGTAAATATAGTGATGGGACAATAGGGTTTAGATGTAAATATGATGATGGCACAAGTAGGCTTTGGGCGTAAAGATGGTGATGGCACAATTAGGCTTTAGATGTAAATAAGGTAATGGCACAAGTAGGCTTTGGATGTAAATAAGGTGATGGCACAAGTAGGCTTTGGATGTAAAGATGGTGATGGCACAAGTAAGCTTTAGATGTAAATAAGGTAATGGCACAAGTAGGCTTTGGATGTAAAGATGTTGATGGCACAAGTAGGCTCTAGATGTAAATAAGGTAATGGCAAAAGTAGGCTTTGGATGTAAAGATGGTGATGGCACAAGTAGGCTTTAGATGTAAAGATGGTGATGGCACAAGTAGGCTTTGGATGTAAAGATGGTGATGGCACAAGTAGGCTTTAGATGTAAAGATGGTGATGGCACAAGTAGGCTTTAGATGTAAATAAGGTAATGGCACAAGTAGGCTTTGGATGTAAATAAGGTGATGGCACAAGTAGGCTTTGGATGTAAAGATGGTGATGGCACAAGTAGGCTTTAGATGTAAATAAGGTAATGGCACAAGTAGGCTTTGGATGTAAATAAGGTGATGGCACAAGTAGGCATTGGATGTAAATAAGGTGATGGCACAAGTAGGCTTTGGATGTAAATAAGGTGATGGCACAAGTAGGCTTTGGATGTAAAGATGGTGATGGCACAAGTAAGCTTTATATGTAAATAAGGTAATGGCACAAGTAGGCTTTGGATGTAAAGATGGTGATGGCACAAGTAGGCTTTAGATGTAAATAAGGTAATGGCACAAGTAGGCTTTGGATGTAAATAAGGTGATGGCACAAGTAGGCTTTGGATGTAAAGATGGTGATGGCACAAGTAGGCTTTAGATGTAAATAAGGTAATGGCACAAGTAGGCTTTGGATGTAAATATGGTGATGGCACAAGTAGGCTTTAGATGTAAAGATGGTGATGGCACAAGTAGGCTTTAGATGTAAATAAGGTGATGGCACAAGTAGGCTTTGGATGTAAAGATGGTGATGGCACAAGTAGGCTTTGGATGTGAATAAGGTAATGGCACAAGTAGGCTTTGGATGTAAATATGGTGATGGCACAAGTAGACTTTAGATGTAAATATTGTGACGACACAAGTAGGCTTTGGATGTAAATAAGGTGATGGCACAAGTAGGCTTTGGATGTAAAGATGGTGATGGCACAAGTAGGCTTTAGATGTAAATAAGGTAATGGCACAAGTAGGCTTTAGATGTAAATAAGGTAATGGCACAAGTAGGCTTTAGATGTAAATAAGGTGATGGCACAAGTAGGCTTTGGATGTAAAGACGGTGATGGCACAAGTAGGCTTTAGATGTAAATAAGGTAATGGCACAAGTAGGCTTTGGATGTAAATAAGGTGATGGCACAAGTAGGCTTTGGATGTAAAGGTGGTGATGGCACAAGTAAGCTTTAGATGTAAATAAGGTAATGGCACAAGTAGGCTTTGGATGTAAAGATGGTGATGGCACAAGTAGGCTTTAGATGTAAATAAGGTAATGGCACAAGTAGGCTTTGGATGTAAATAAGGTGATGGCACAAGTAGGCTTTGGATGTAAAGATGGTGATGGCACAAGTAAGCTTTAGATGTAAATAAGGTAATGGCACATGTAGGCTTTGGATGTAAAGATGGTGATGGCACAAGTAGGCTTTAGATGTAAATAAGGTAATGGCACAAGTAGGCTTTGGATGTAAATATGGTGATGGCACAAGTAGGCTTTAGATGTAAAGATGGTGATGGCACAAGTAGGCTTTGGATGTAAAGATGGTGATGGCACAAGTAGGCTTTAGATGTAAATAAGGTAATGGCACAAGTAGGCTTTGGATGTAAATAAGGTGATGGCACAAGTAGGCTTTGGATGTAAAGATGGTGATGGCACAAGTAAGCTTTAGATGTAAATAAGGTAATGGCACAAGTAGGCTTTGGATGTAAAGATGGTGATGGCACAAGTAGGCTTTAGATGTAAATATGGTAATGGCACAAGTAGGCTTTGGATGTAAATAAGGTGATGGCACGAGTAGGCTTTGGATGTAAAGATGGTGATGGCACAAGTAAGCTTTAGATGTAAATAAGGTAATGGCACAAGTAGGCTTTGGATGTAAAGATGGTGATGGCACAAGTAGGCTTTAGATGTAAATAAGGTAATGGCACAAGTAGGCTTTGGATGTAAATATGGTGATGGCACAAGTAGGCTTTAGATGTAAAGATGGTGATGGCACAAGTAGGCTTTGGATGTAAAGATGGTGATGGCACAAGTAGGCTTTAGATGTAAATAAGGTAATGGCACAAGTAGGCTTTAGATGTAAATAAGGTGATGGCACAAGTAGGCTTTGGATGTAAATAAGGTGATGGCACGAGTAGGCTTTAGATGTAAAGATGGTGATGGCACAAGTAAGCTTTAGATGCAAATAAGGTAATGGCACAAGTAGGCTTTGGATGTAAATATTGTGATGGCACAAGTAGGCTTTAGATGTAAAGAACGTGATGGCACAAGTAGGCTTTGTATGTAAAGATGGTGATGGCACAAGTAGGCTTTAGATGTAAATAAGGTAATGGCACAAGTAGGCTTTGGATGTAAATATGGTGATGGCACAAGTAGGCTTTAGATGTAAATATTGTGACGACACAAGTAGGCTTTAGATGTAAATAAGGTGATGGCACAAGTAGGCTTTGGATGTAAAGATGGTGATGGCACAAGTAGGCTTTAGATGTAAATAAGGTAATGGCACAAGTAGGCTTTGGATGTAAATAAGGTGATGGCACAAGTAGGCTTTGGATGTAAAGATGGTGATGGCACAAGTAGGCTTTGGGCGTAAAGATGGTGATGGCACATGTAGGCTTTAGATGTAAATAAGGTAATGGCACAAGTAGGCTTTGGATGTAAATAAGGTGATGGCACAAGTAGGCTTTGGATGTAAAGATGGTGATGGCACAAGTAGGCTTTAGATGTAAATAAGGTAATGGCACAAGTAGGCTTTGGATGTAAATAAGGTGATGGCACAAGTAGGCTTTGGATGTAAAGATGGTGATGGCACAAGTAGGCTTTAGATGTAGATAAGGTGATGGCACAAGTAGGCTTTGGATGTAAAGATGGCGATGGCACAAGTAGGCTTTGGATGTAAATAAGGTGATGGCACAAGTAGGCTTTGGATGTAAATAAGGTGATGGCACAAGTAGGCTTTGGATGTAAAGATGGTGATGGCACAAGTAGGCTTTAGATGTAAATAAGGTAATGGCACAAGTAGGCTTTGGATGTAAATAAGGTGATGGCACAAGTAGGCTTTGGATGTAAAGATGGTGATGGCACAAGTAAGCTTTAGATGTAAATAAGGTAATGGCACAAGTAGGCTTGGGATGTAAAGATGGTGATGGCACAAGTAGGCTTTAGATGTAAATATGGTAATGGCACAAGTAGGCTTTGGATGTAAATAAGGTGATGGCACGAGTAGGCTTTGGATGTAAAGATGGTGATGGCACAAGTAAGCTTTAGATGTAAATAAGGTAATGGCACAAGTAGGCTTTGGATGTAAAGATGGTGATGGCACAAGTAGGCTTTAGATGTAAATAAGGTAATGGCACAAGTAGGCTTTGGATGTAAATATGGTGATGGCACAAGTAGGCTTTAGATGTAAAGATGGTGATGGCACAAGTAGGCTTTGGATGTAAAGATGGTGATGGCACAAGTAGGCTTTAGATGTAAATAAGGTAATGGCACAAGTAGGCTTTAGATGTAAATAAGGTGATGGCACAAGTAGGCTTTGGATGTAAATAAGGTGATGGCACGAGTAGGCTTTAGATGTAAAGATGGTGATGGCACAAGTAAGCTTTAGATGTAAATAAGGTAATGGCACAAGTAGGCTTTGGATGTAAATATGGTGATGGCACAAGTAGGCTTTAGATGTAAAGATGGTGATGGCACAAGTAGGCTTTGGATGTAAAGATGGTGATGGCACAAGTAGGCTTTAGATGTAAATAAGGTAATGGCACAAGTAGGCTTTGGATGTAAATATGGTGATGGCACAAGTAGGCTTTAGATGTAAATATTGTGACGACACAAGTAGGCTTTAGATGTAAATAAGGTGATGGCACAAGTAGGCTTTGGATGTAAAGATGGTGATGGCACAAGCAGGCTTTAGATGTAAATAAGGTAATGGCACAAGTAGGCTTTGGATGTAAATAAGGTGATGGCACAAGTAGGCTTTGGATGTAAAGATGGGAATGGCACAAGTAGGCTTTGGGCGTAAAGATGGTGATGGCACAAGTAGGCTTTAGATGTAAATAAGGTTATGGCACAAGTAGGCTTTGGATGTAAATAAGGTGATGGCACAAGTAGGCTTTGGATGTAAAGATGGTGATGGCACAAGTAGGCTTTAGATGTAAATAAGGTAATGGCACAAGTAGGCTTTGGATGTAAATAAGGTGATGGCACAAGTAGGCTTTGGATGTAAAGATGGTGATGGCACAAGTAGGCTTTGGATGTAAATAAGGTGATGGCACAAGTAGGCTTTGGATGTAAATAAGGTGATGGCACAAGCAGGCTTTGGATGTAAAGATGGTGATGGCACAAGCAGGCTTTAGATGTAAATAAGGTGATGGCACAAGTAGGCTTTGGATGTAAAGATGGTGATGGCACAAGTAGGCTTTAGATGTAAATAAGGTGATGGCACAAGTAGCCTAGGCTTTAGATGTAAATAAGGCGATGGCGCAAGTAGGCTTTGGATGTAAAGATGTTAATGGCACAAGTATGCTTAGGATGTAAATGTGGTGATGGTACAAGTAGGCTTTGGATGTAAATATGGTGATGGCACAAGTAGGCTTAAGACATAAAAATGGTGATGGCATAAATAGACTTTAGACATAAATATAGAGAGGACATAAGTAGTCTTTAGATGTAAATATGGTGATGCCACAAGTAGGCTTTTGAAGTAAATATGGTGATGCCACAAGTAGGCTTTAGATGTTAATATGATGATTGCAAAAGTAGGCATTAGACATGAATATAGTGATCGCACAAGTAGTCTTTAGATTATATGGTTATGGCACAGGTAGACATTAGACGTAAATATGGTGATGGCACAAGTAGACTAGACGTATATATGGTGATGGCACAAGTAGACTAGACATAAATATGGTGATAGCAAAAGTAGGCTTTAGACATAAATATGGTAATGGCACAAGAAGACTCTAGACATAAATATGGTGATGACTCAAGTAGGCTTTAGGCATAAACATAGTGATAGCATAAGAAGACTCTAGACGTACATATGGTGGTGGCACAAGTAGGCTTTATACGTAAATACATTAATTGCACAAATAAGCTTTACACGTAAATATGGTGATGGCACAATTAGGTTTTACACGTAAAAACGATGATGGCATAATCAAGCTTTAGACGTGAATATATTTATGACACAGGTAGGCTTTAACCATGAATACATTGATGGCACAATTTGGCCTTAGGTTGCTGGCACAAGTTGTGTTTAGATATAAATACGATGATAGCAAAAATGACCTTTAGATGTAAATATATTAATGGCACAATTAGACTTTAGACGTGAAAAGGTTGATGGCACAAGTAAGCCTTAGATGTAAATACTGTGATAGCACAAGTAAGCCTTAGATGTAAATTCTGTGATAGCACAAGTAGGCTTTAGACGTACATACGACGATGGCACAAGTAGGCTTTACATGCAAATATCGAGATGGAACAAGCACGCTTCACAAATACGGTAATGGAACAAGTAGGCTTTGCATGTAGCCTAAATGCAGCGATGACACAACCAGGCTTTAGATGTTAGCATGTTAATAGCTCAAGTAGGCTTTACATGTAAATATGTTGATGGCACATGTAGGCTCTACACGTAAATATGGGTAGGACACATGTAACCTTTAGATGTAAATATGTTGGTGGCACAAGTAGGCTTAGACAAAAATACGTTGATGGCACAAGTAGGCTTTAGACGTAAATACAGTGAGGGTACAAGTGGGCTTTAGACATGAATGTGGTGATGGTACAAGTAGGCTTCAGATCGAAAAATGATGATGGCATAAGTAGGCTTTACACATAAATATGGTGATGGCACATGTACGCTCCAGACGTAAATAAGGTAATGGCACAAGTAGGCTTTACATGTAAATACGGTGATGGCACAAGTAAGCTTTACATGTAAATATGGTGACAGCATAAGTAGGCTTTAGATTTAAAATGTTGATGGAAGAAGTAGGCTTCAGATGTAAATACGGTAATGGCACAAGTAGGCTTTACACGTAACTATGGTAATAGCACAAATTGGCTTTAGACATGAATATGGTGATGGTACAAGTAGGCTTCAGATGTAAATACAATGATGGCATAAGTAGGCTTTAGACATAGAAACTGTGATGGCGCTAGCAAGCGTTACATGTAAATATGTTGATGGCACAAGTAGGCTTCATACGTAAAAACAGAAATGGCACAAGTAGGCTTCAGTCTTGAATACATTGATGGCCCAAGAAGGATTCACACATAAAAACGGATATGACACAAGTAGGCTTTAGACATTAGTATGTTAATGACACAATCTGGCTTTAGATGCTAGTAAGTTGATGGTACAAGAAGTCTTTAGATGTAAATATGTTGATGGCACAAGTAGGCTTTACACATAATACGGAGATGGCATAAGTAGGCTTAGATGCTGGTATGTTATTGGCACAGGTAGGCTTCAGACCTGTATACGTTGAAGGCAATAATAGGCTTTATATTTAAATACAGTGAAGACACAAGTAGGCTTTAGACATAAATATGGAGATGACACAAGTAAGCTTCGGATGTAAATACAGTGATAGCGCAAATAGGCTTTATACATAAATATGGAGATGGCACAAGTAAGCTTCAGACATAAATACAGTGATGGCACAAGTAGGCTTTAGACGTAAATACGGTGATGGCACAATTAGGCTTCATATATAAATACGTTAATGGCATAATTAGGCTTTACAAGTAAGTACGGTGAGGGCACAAGTAGGATTTAGACATAAATATGAAGATGGCACAAGTAGGCTTCAGACGTAAATACGTTAATGGCCCAAGCAGGCTTTACACGTAAATACGTTAATGGCCCAAGCAGGCTTTACACGTAAATACAGAGATAGCAGAAAGAGACTTTAGACATCATCATGGTGATGGGACAAGTAGTCTTTAAATGTAAATACAGTACGTTGATGGTACAAGTAGGTTTTACATCCAAATACGGAGATGGCAAAATTAGGCTTCATACATACAGTAAATACGTTAATGGCACAATTAGGCTTTACAAGTAAGTACGGTAAGGGCACAAGTAGGATTTAGATATAAATACGAAGATGGCACAAGTAGGCTTCAGACGTAAATACGTTGATAGCACAAGTAGGATTTACACTAAATACAAAGATGGCACAAATAGACTTCAGAAATCAGTATATTGATGGCACAAGCAGTCTTTAAAACGGATTTTGAGCGAAGCGAAAAATCTATTTTTGGGTGAGATAGCCATGGTGTCCTGATGGAAGGTTCCTTTTTGGTAGCTTCCTTGGGTATATCACTACTAAATATTCCCAGAGAATTTAACCACAGGTTATCACAGAATTCTAACTTCTGGAGCGAGTATCCTAAAGGTTTCCCTTTTAAGACATCGTATATCAACAGGGGACGCATGTATTAACACGCCACATCGCTATCTACACCCCAAACAGAGTTAACACTTCGGTGTGTAGGGGCGGAGAATAGCTGGGGAGCCGTTCCACAGCTAATCTCGTTCGTGGCTACTTTTGGTACTCGAGACGTAAACAAACGGGCGCCATTGCTAAATGACGTCACGTCCGTCCTCATCCTGAAGCCAGTTGCTTGCCGATCGCCATGATACAGCAGAGCAGGGTGGGACCTGAAAAACTGGACGAAGTAGCAGGGAGGGTCCATCAGGACGCCATGGCTATCTCACCCAAAAATAGATTTTTTGCTTCGCTCAAAATCCGTTTTTTGGGCTCAAGCCATGGCGTCCTGATGGAAGAATACCAGAGAATCAATGTATCGTGGTAGATTTTCCCCTATTTGAGTAAGTGCCAAGGGCTTTGAACAGGGTAGCATAGTAATCTTAATAGAAGAACCGTAGGGAAGAGACCTTCCTGCCCCCCTGGCAGTGAAGTTCCCACGGGCCATGCCGAGATCAAAGTGGTTATCGAAGGGCTATTCACCTTGCTAGAAGAACCTGAAGAACTTGAAGACAAGACTGAATGGTTGGCATTCATATAGGAACATTCTCAAGGGCAGACAAGTGGTGGTTAGGCACTGTATGTTAGTGGAGAATTGTCTGGTCTCTAAGGTATGAAGAGAGTAAGTATTCGTATTGGAATATTACATTGCACAGGTGAATATATAATAAGGGCTGAGACCTTAGTATCTTCATCAACCATAAGAGGAAGGGGATAATAAAACTATGACAGACATGTATTTCATAGTATAAGTAGGAGCGGATTGAGACGCACAATAAAATAAATATTTTATTTCACAATTGCAGAGAATATTAATGAATTGCAATATATGTAAAGTTAATTTACAACAATTTATAATGTACATAGTAATGAAAGACTTGCTCTTGAATCTCAAAGAGAATTTCAAATTTATTAGTGGGCACTCGTTCTCGAGGAACGTTAAGTCTTTAAATTAAAACACATCATGCTCTAGGCATGCGGCACTCATGTGACGACTATGACATTTCACCTGGGATAAGAACAGTTATATGAAAAGCACTAAGTGTTTTCGACATCACTACGTATCACTCGAGGGTCAACATAGGCACCCGAAGAGTTAGAGTCCCAAGTAACTCACTGTTCTATGCAGAGTTAGGTGCAGGTTTTATAACACTACCTGCGGCTACCACAAAATGTTTGACTTCGTGCACTTGTTTCGCATAATGTTTGAAGAAAACGCGCGAGGATTTCCAGCCTGTGAAACTATTAAGGCTTTCGAAATCCATACTCTGAAAGAAATTCAGAGACGATGCAACTTTTCTAGGATCGTGACCGGCGGGTGTACTGTCAGGATCCGCTCTGCGAATAAAGTAGATGATTTTCGCTCTTAGTTGTTTCAGTGACAGGTCGCTGCCCGATGTTTCTCCTTTGAAGAGTTGGCCTCCACCAAAGTCCGAAGTTCTACGAAGATAGACCTTGAGGCTCTCTACTGGGCATAGAGAGGCATCTTCTTTCAGGGGGCAGATTCTCCAAGGGCCCCATCTTTTGGTGGGTAATTCGTTTTTGGCGAGAAACGTCGGATCCGGGAAGAGGGTAAGGTCTCCTGAGTCAGTAAACAGGATATGACCCTCTTCTCTTGATAATGCCACTATTTCGCTGACTCGGGCTCCTGAAGCAAGAGCAAAAAGAAATATAACTTTCTGAGTCAGATCCTTGAGAGGGCATGAATCATTATCCAAGTTGGAGGCGAAATGGAGCACCTTGTCCAAAGACCAGGAGATCGGTTTCGGTGGGGGTGCTGGGCGTAGACGAGCGCATGCTTTCGGCAGTTTATTGAAGATGTCGCTGGACAGATCAATCTGGAAGGCATACAACAGTGGTCTAGTCAAGGCCGATTTGCAAGTAGAAATCGTGTTGGCTGCCAAGCCCTGTCCATGAAGGTGAATAAAGAAGGACATGCAGAAATCAATGGTGATTTCCGTAGGATTTTTTGCCTTGACGAATGAGACCCATTTTCTCCAAGATGATTTGTATTGCCGTCTTGTGGATTCGGTCTTGTATTCCTCGAGGAAGTCTAGACTTTTCTTCGAGATCCCAAACCTTTTCTTCGCGGCTAGGGAGAGAAAATCATGAGATGAAGGTCCTTGATTTTCGATGATGAAGCGAAGACAGTCGACTTCTGTACTTGCTGGGAGAGAACTGGGCCCGGGAGAGGGATCAGCGTGGGCTGCAGCTCCAGGACCAGGGGGTACCAATTGCTCCGGGGCCACTTGGGAGCCACTAGGGCCGCTGTCCCTTTGAAGGTTCTCAGCTTGGAGAGGACTTTCAGCAGAAGGTTGGTGGGAGGGAACAGGTAGATCTTGGACCATCTGTCCAAGTCCAGTGACATGGCGTCCACTGCCTCTGCCTTTGGGTCCTCGTACGAGGCCACATATCGAGGAAGTTGATTGTTGTCGCTCGTTGCGAAGAGATCGATCTGAAGTTCTGGGACTTGGTGAGAGATGAAGGAGAATGATCTTGCGTCTAGAGACCATTCCGACTCTATCGGGCTTGTCCGGGATAGAGCGTCCGCCGTCACATTGCGGAATCCTTGTAGGTGAACTGCAGACAGGTGCCACTTCTTCCTCTCTGCCAGACGAAAAGATTGTCAGAAGCACCTGATTTATCTGGGGCGATCTTGAGCCTTGGCGATTGACTGATTTATCTGGGGCGATCTTGAGCCTTGGCGATTGAGACATCGAACTACCACCGAGTTGTCTAGGGTTAGACGAATATGGATCGAGGGAGGCGGGGAGAGTTTCGTCAGTGTTAGAAGGACCGCCATGGCCTCCAAGATGTTGATGTGAAACGTCTTGAATAGGGGAGACCATGTGCCTTGAGCCTGTTTTTGGTGGGAGTGACCTCCCCAACCCTCCAGCAAAGCGTCCGTGTGGATGTTGAGTGATGGAGGTGGGTGTTGAAGAGGGATGGACCTTTTCAGGGCCGTCGCTTCCTACCACGGCTTGAGGAGAAGCCGAAGTCTGTTTGGGAGCCGTCTCTTGAGGTCTCTTCGAGCGATGGATGCAGAACGTCTCCAGACTCCCGCGGCATCCTTTAGCTGTGCACGAAGCACTGGGTTTGTCACTGAGGCGAACTGTAGAGAGCCTAGAACTCGTTCCTGCTGGCGTCTTGAGATCCGTTTGGATTTCAGTAGTCGCTTGACAGACCCTGCTATTTCCTTCCTTTTCTTCTGGGGGATGGAAAGGCGGTGACACTGAAGGTTCCACTGGATTCCTAACCATTGGAACTTCTGAGCTGGAGAGAGGCGAGATTTCTTCGCATTTATCTTGAATCCCAGGTGTTCTAGGAACTGGGTGACTTTGCTGCAGGATTTTAAACAATCCTCGGGTGATGGAGCCCAGACTAGCCAGTCGTCGAGGTAGGCCATCACCTGGACGTCTCGGAGGCGGAGCTGTTGTACTATGGCGTCCGCCAGCTTTGTGAAGATCTGAGGGGCCACGTTGAGGCCGAAGGGCATGGCCCTGAAGGCGTAGCTTTTCCTTTGGAATCGAAATCCTAGGTAGGAGGAAGCGTGATGGTTCATTGGAACGTGCCAGTAGGCATCCGCCAGGTCTATGGAGACCGTGTAAGAACCTCGAGGCAGAAGGGTCCTTATCTGTTGAAGAGTCAGCATCTTGAACTTGTTGTTCGCTATGAACTTGTTGAGGGGGGATAAGTCTAGAATGACTCTGAGCTTGTCGGAGTCTTTCTTGGGGACGCAAAACAGTCTCCCTTGGAACCTGGTTGACTTTACCCTCCTTATCACCTTCTTGTTCAAGAGATCTAGGACATATTCTTCCAGAAGGGGGGTTGATCGTTGGAAGAATTGCTGGAAGGTTGGGGGTGGTTGAGTCCAACTCCAGCCTAGACCCTTCTTGACGATGCTGTGTGCCCAGGGATCGAAGGTCCAACGATCCTGGAATTGGCGGAGTCTTCCTCCCACCGGAAGCACTTCATTGCTTCTGGTGTCCCGAGGGCTTACTGCCTCGACCGCTAGCTCCCTTTCCTCCTCTGCCTCTGGAGGGACGGCGAGATGCGTCTCTGCCTGCACCTCTGCTTGAGCCTCTACCTTTGGGACGAAAGGTAGTCGTCTGTTGCTCAAAGGCAGGGGTGAAAACCGGTGACTGGGACAAAACCGGTTGGGTGACCAGCTGAAAGGTCTGTTGTGGCTGAGCAGCCACTTGGGGAGTAGCGGGTCCCGGAAACTGCCGTCTCTGTTGACGTTGCTGGGGTTTTGGCTTGGAGGATTTCCTCTTAGGTTGAGGGCCATCATCCTGAGAGGATTTCCTCTTTTTCGACATGCCCCACTTGTTGAGAAGGTTCCTATTCTCAGTGGCGGCCTTGTCGGTGATCTCTTTCACAAGGTCGGAGGGAAAGAGGTGCTTACCCCAGATGTTGGAGGAAATCAGCCTCCGGGGTTCGTGTCTCACTGTGGCACCTGAGAACACGAATTCACGACAGGCTCTCCGAGCCTTCATGAAATTGTACAGGTCCTTTACCAGAGTCGCCATGTGCGATTTGGCGAGTACCATGTAGTGGTCGGGGACTCTGGTGTCACCAGCCATGACGTCAAGCTGTACTTGGAGGGACATGGATGCTGCGAGCCTTTCCTTCGTGTCTTGTTCCCGACGAAGGAGATGGTCATTAAGTTTCGGGAGGTCTTCATTAAACTGACGTCCAGCCACGTCTGGATCTAGTTTTCCCACCACGAAGGTATGCTGGATATCCTTCCAGTGTCGAGCGTCGGGGGGAGTCACCATGGAGAAGGGTCTGCACTCCTCCAGTGCAGGACAGGGCTTCCCTTCTTCCACTGCCTTGTGACACGCAGCGAAGGCCTTTTCCGTAAAGGGAAGGACTGCGTTGTCGGGTGCGACGTAGGTAGGATGCTTTTTGCTCAGTGCCGGAAGCATTGAGCAGGTAAAGCCCCTACTTTTAACGGCTTTGGCTAGCATAGCCTGGGCCTTCTGGAGATCGAAAACTATCACCTCCTTTGGTTCGGTCTCCTCTTTAGAGGCAGGTTCAGATCGAAGCCGGACGTAACAGTCCGGGTAAGTCTCAAAGCTCGGGAAGAACTCCACTTCTTCCAGGGCAACCGAGCCGATCTTCTCGCTGATGAAGATCCTGCCCGTTGCGATGATCATATGCTCAGCATACCTCCAGGGGTTGGCGTGTGAGCATATCGGGAGGTCCTTAACCGAAATCTTCTTCGGTTCTTTGGAACCTCCCATGGACCTGATGTATTCGTGTGTCACTTGAAGCTTCTTGTCCATAAGGGCTTCTATCATGCGGAACATCTCCTGGGCGGATGGGATGGGGTCCGGGGTAGCGGAGGTAGACGGGAGAGACACTTCCGTCGGTGTAGGAGTAGGGGCGGGGGTGGAAGGCGGAGCGACCTCCTGCTCCGACTCGATGTAATCCACCTGGTCCTCTTCATCGTCCGCGTCTTGGGCCATGAGGGTCCTCTCCGTGTTCTCCGAAATATCCGACATACGTTCCTCGTTGTCGGCATCCAGGCGACACTCGTGCATGGACTGGGCCATGACAACATCGGGTTCCACCGTTATCTGGACAGTGGGGATCTGATCCTTGGGGACCACAGAATCTGGGGATGCCTTTGGGAACAATAAGGCCCTCATGTCTTCAGTTGCTAGGTACGGTCCAGTGGCGTTCTTCTGGAAGCCACGCACCCATTTGCGTATCTTCTCTCGAGAAGCGTCCCTAACCTCCGCTGAGGGAGGATTGTTGAACGCGTCGACCAGGCGATCCTGGCAGACCGTACAGTTCTGCGGGTCCCAGAACTTTAGATCCCCTTTCTTGTTGGCACAAGGGGCGTGGGTCCTACACGCCGTGTGTCCATAAAAGTGTGGGCGCTTCACTGCACAGAAGCTGTGGTCGCACTTCAGTTGCTCCTCCTATAAGAGAAAGAGAACATGAGTATGGGAGAGTCATAAGGATGACTCTTAAACTAAAGTTAAATATTAATTGATTAATTTTAACTTAACATTAAGTGTGATGCACAGAGAATGGGCGGAAAGAAGGAGATAGATACATACTCTGTGTAACCCGCCCGGCTGGTTACCGTGACCTTCATCCATAGACAATCTGCTGTGACCGAAGGCACAGGATAGAATTCAACATGGAATGCCCGTAGGGCAGTGGGAATTCTATTAGAAATTGTCAAGGGTATAAGGCTAGGACTGAGGCCACTCAGACTCTAGAATTGGGAACTAGAAGATCCCATAGGGTAACGGTTTCCGGCAACCAGCCGTGCTAAGATACACACAGCATGCTGGAAATCTGTGATATGCAAGAAGACAGCATGGTTACTAATAGAACGGTAAGATAATACCAATCCATTTACGTAATCAAGTCATCTGGTTGCGATGTAGGGCTATCAACATCAGATGATAGCTAGTAGAAGGGGGTGCAAGTCGTCTTGACGCCTCCGGAAGGCTACGGCAGACCGCCGGCACGCCGGAGGCCGCTCCAGCAGAGTTTCTGGCATTAAGGAAGACAATATAGAAGTCAAGAGTAATACCAGGGTGGCGGCCGCCGGCACAGCGGCGGCACGCCGGCAGGGAGCGGCGACTCCGGCAGCCGGAGGTACCCGGCTTGGTGACAGGGACAAGGATGGGTATAGCAGAACCGGAGTGCCGGCAGTGGATGCCGGCACTCCGGGGGCCGGCAGTGGATGCCAGCAGTGGATGCCGGCACTCCGGGGGCCGGCCGGTGGACGGACGACTGAGGCTATGAGGAAGGAGGGAAGGCCATCGGCTAGGCGCCGGCGGCAATCCCCCAGCACGCGGGGGACTGGAGGCGCAGAGGGAAGGGGTAAGTCACCAAGGTAGGAGGTGGGTATCACCGACAGTAGAGGCGGCAAGGGACCGGCACCAGGATAGAGAAAGAGACAGAAGGGGGGATGTAGGGTCCAGCCACGGACCCCAAGACATCCCACCTGAGTGGGTGTACCCATGATAGAGGCTAGCCCTATCACCCAGAAGCGAGGGCCGCAGAGGACCGGGAGCTAAGGGAGCCCAAGGGAGGGCAGGGAACACCCAAGAGGGGGGAGAACCCCTATAGACAGGACGCATTTAGTGGCTAACCCCATAGGACACTATGAAGGGTATATGTACCAGAGTGGACTGCCCACAGGAGCTCAAGGTAGCCCTACCACTCCACCCTAGGGAGGAGTTGTAGGACAGGGGACAGATGGGTAAAGACTAACCTAAGCATAGGCTAGGCCATACAAGAGATAGGTGGGGAGGGGAGGGGAGAAGAGAAGGGTCTTCTGTGGAGGGGGTTCTGTACCAGAGCGGCCACCAAGGAAGGGAGGACACTCCCTAGCCTAAGGTAAGGCAGCCTGTCTGAAAATGGTGCATGGGTATCGTTTCAGCAAGGTACAGAACTAACCCCTCCAAAACCTAACCTAGAGCAGGGATGTCACACCCTGAACTAGGAAGGATGGAAGACGTATCGCTATTGCAGGAAAAGGTCGGAGACCTAGCCCCAGCAATAGAGGAAGGGCTAGCCTTTCCTCATTCTCGGACGCAACCCTAAGGGGGAATCATTCCCTTAAGGAGGACAGAGAAGCGATATAATACTCTGATATGAGCTTGATCCCCTTACGTGGTAGGGGGAACAAGGCTACACAGAGGGGGTCCCCTAAGGCAGGGGATGAAGGAAGCATATAGGGGTCCTACTTGTAGGTTAGGTTAGAAAGACACACTATCTAACCTGTCCCTTATATGGTCCCTGAAGGCGAAAACACTTGCATCACAGTCAATAGTATTGTAAAATAATGCCACTATCTTCATAAAGAAACCTAGGATCACTTATAAATATCATGCATGAACACTGATATAGGCGCTCTGGCCTAGGGGCTATACTAGCCAACTGGTATGGGGTCAGTTGATGACCGATAATAAAGCGTCAAAACACGATATAAAAGTTCCTAGCTATGAAGACTAAATAACTAATAGTATCGATTAGTTAATGAGGCCGGAAACGCTGTTGAGGCTATCTAAATAAGGCATGCGAAACAACAGCGACGCCATAAAATGGCCGGTCCGGTCAAGGCACAGCTCTGCCACAAAACATCAAATATCTCGAAAAGTAAAAGTTACTTTACGGTCAGAGCTTATTTAAACAATACTGGAACCTTGTACTCAACTTTCCAGAAGAAGGCGAGGCCGAAGGTAGCGACATAACAAAGATGCAAGCTGATGAAAATACACAAGGGAAAATCTGTCTTAGCAAGGCAAGCTACTAGAAGAAGGATTAGGACGGACGTGACGTCATTTAGCAATGGCGCCCGTTTGTTTACGTCTCGAGTACCAAAAGTAGCCACGAATGAGATTAGCTGTGGAACGGCTCCCCAGCTATTCTCCGCCCCTACACACCGAAGTGTTAACTCTGTTTGGGGTGTAGATAGCTATGTGGCGCGTTAATACATGCGTCCCCTGTTGATATACGATGTCTTAAAAGGGAAAGCTTTAGGATACTCGCTCCAGAAGTTAGAATTCTGTGATAACCTGTGGTTAAATTCTCTGGGATTATTTATTAGTGATATACCCAAGGAAGCTACCAAAAAGGAACGTTCCATCAGGACGCCATGGCTTGAGCCCAAAAACATAAATACGTTGATGGCACAAGTAGGCTTTACATATAAATATGGAGATGGCACAAGTAGGCTTTAGACATTAGTATGTTGATGTGACAAGTAGACGTAACTACTTTGATGAAACAGTGACGGCGCACATTAGCTATAGACATAAATACAGTGATAGCACAAGTAGGCTTTAGATGCAAATGCAGTGATGACACATTTAGGGTTTACACGTAAATACTATTGTAGCCCAGGTAGTGTTTAGATGTGAATCCGTAATGGCACAACTAGGTTTTGGACGTACATACAGTGAGGTCACAAGTAGCCTTTAGATGTAAATATACTGATAGCAAAAGTAGGGTTTGTATGTATATGCTGAAATGGCAAAACCAGTCTTTAGACAAAATTACAGTTATGGTGAAGATAGGTTACAAGGATAGTATACATAATTGACGGTATAAGTGGTTTCAAGTCAAATCGAAGTGACAAGTATAAAGGCTAGAGCTCTATAAGAATGACGATAAGAAGTTGGCTAACTAAAAATAGGGGATAGCGTAGAGAGACTTAGTCCAATCAGAATGTTGGTAACGATACAATTACTATGCTGTATAAAAACTCCTATAGGAAGAACAATAACGGATAGTTTATGTACCTTCTGAGTAACAGCACACATTGAAGTAGAACTAATTACTATGAGAGTACTGTAATCTATATAAGTTAGATTAGGTGGTAAAGTTTTATTGTATTACAGATTCTCATTTTAAACAGAAAATATATGTTTTCCTGTAGTAAATAATGTGATTTGACCGAATTTGACCTTCGTTTCAACCCCAAACAAACAGAACAACCAGTTCGACTAACTTTAAGTACCCGTACTGGTTGCTGTTATTACGACTGAAATGAAGATGAAAACCGGTTAAATCACGTTATTTTCTACAGGAAAACATATATTTTCTGTTAAAATTTTTAAATATAAGGTCTCTTGTTATATATTTTCTGTTAAAATGTTTAAATATAATGACTTGTTCAATTTCTGTGTCACTTCACTCGTCAAGAACGTATGTACTGCGAACGCTTACATTAGCAATGTTACGCAACGTTACCAAAGTTACACTGAGATTGCTAACGTTAGCAATGCTACGATAATATTAGCATGTGTATTTTAAAGAAATTTTCCATATTTCCATATATAAAAAGGTACAAAAGGGTACAGAACTTAACAAACCAACCTAACCTAACCTAGAAGTTCCCAGGTTACAAACCCTACCCGGGGGCAAGCCCCCGGACCCCCTTCCCAGGTCACAACCCCTAGCCGGGGCCAAGCCCCAGGACCCCCTTCCCTGGTCACAACCCCTATCCAAGGTTCTACCTGCAAATACAGGTATATAAAATTAAAGAAATTAATGACTTACTTTTATGACCAGGACGACGAAACTTGTAGGTCACCGGGGTGTTGTGACTGTGAGTCTGTGACGTCTTAACTTCTTTGTCTTAGTTTAGTACTGTACTTTGAACACTGTAAACATTGGTTTATTACATTACGAGATTTAAGAAAATTATCAACATTGGAATTCACCAAAATACTTTCAAGTATGGATTGCTGCAGTCGTTACAAGTTTCTAAAACTTTCATCGTAAATAACGCAAAAAGGCGCCACTTGAACTAACAGAGACCTGACTTCGACAAAAGTTTCCACGGAATAGGTTTTGTTGGAAGGTGCAAACTTTCCATACGCATGAGTTCGTGATTGGTTAACGGAAAAGCAACGGAGTCTAGAGAGTAAACACGAATGAACCAGAATGGGAAACTTGTCCAGTGCAATGTGAAATGTGGGAGTGACAAGGTAATAACAAAATGTATAAAAGTAATATAGCAAGATAAAATGGAGTGTATGATAAATATTTAATGGGAATATAAAATGAGGTGATTTTATAAGGTATCGGATAATAAAACGAGTAATACTGGGGTCAAACGTAATATGTATACGAGGGTATTACATAAAAGTGATGGTAATAGTTGTACTGGGTCAAATCATATACTGTACTTGAATAAAGTGGATGAAGTCGAAAAGTTAAATTTGACGGCTAGAGAAGAAGAAATCCTATTGGTGGAGGAGGGGTCTATGCGCGGGGAGGAGGGATTTTAGCGCAAAATGACGAAACCTGCTATGTACAAACGAACGAACGAGAGCGACTACAACCGACAAGTAGAATGACAAAAAATAAATGGAAATCACTGCTAATGTTACATGGCGCAGTTCAATATTACCGTATTTTTTCATGAGACATAGCCTTTGCAACGGCGCCTCCAAAGTTTATCCTCTTACACTGTTTTGTCTTTTCCTCCATTTATTATACATCCAAGAAGGTAATGTATAGAGACGAAAAGGCTTGTTTTACCCTTATATACCATTTCCCCAGTATGTTTTCCCCACCCAAAACCCAGAGTTCCCACTTGGGGTCCCCATTTATCATAGGGTATATATATATATATATATATATATATATATATATATATATATATATATATATATATATATATATATATATATATATTTCAAATAAGCCATATATATTAATACATTAAAGTCTGGATTCTCATAACGACCTCGGGATCAGAGCCCCAGGCGAAATCACTCAAAGACTATAGTATCAGACCGGCCGGGATTTGAACCCAGGTCCAGGATACCTGTATGCCAGTGACCATGCCACTCAGCCACGAAGAAAGATAAAAGTCAATGACAATTCTTCTGTACATATACCTGTCAAAATGTTATTTTCCTTAGTAAAATAAATTTTTGAATATACTTACCCGATGATCATGTAGCTGTCAACTCTGTTGCCCGACAGAAATCTAAGGTCGGGATACGCCAGCGATCGCTATACAGGTGGGGGTGTACACAACAGCGCCATCTGTGAGCAGGTACTCAAGTACTTCTTGTCAACAAGAACTCAATTTTCTCCTCGGTCCACTGGTTCTCTATGGGGAGGAAGGGAGGGTCCTTAAATTCATGATCATCGGGTAAGTATATTCAAAAATTTATTTTACTAAGGAAAATAACATTTTCCAATATTAATCTTACCCGATGATCATGTAGCTGATTCACACCCAGGGTGGTGGGTGGAGACCAGCATACATGTTAACATTAGAAGCTAAGTATCCCGTATTTCATTTTAGCAGTTATTCAAAATAACAAGCATAAAATAAATAAGTACCTGGTAAGGAAGACGACTTGAACAATTACTCTGCCTTTTTAACCCTGGATAGGTACGGTGGGTCGTTTGCGACCCCGAGCGTCAAAAAAAAACAGGTTTTTCTCACGTGACTCACCCCTGTGACTGAATTTGTGGGTGATCGACCTGCAGGAGGTGTCTCCCCTACACGCTCTAGTAGTGTCCAGATGTGCATTGCTGTAGCTGTACTCCTTCCCCGATTTCTGAGACGCGTCGGGGTCGTTCGCGTCCGAGTTTACCCTTCTGAGGTAGTTTGCATAATTATCAAAGTTATTACATATTATGAAATTGTCGTAGAATGGTGCAACTTGTATAGGTTATCAGTTGTGGAAAGTCTTGGTGGATTGTTTGGCTACCATGTGCATGTTTTTTTTTTTAGTTAAAATGTCGTTCATCACCACGAGGACCATTTTACCGCGAGTGCCCCTTTTTCATTTTTTTTCATTTTTTTGCCAAGTCATTTTTCCGTAAGATATTGCCAAATAGTGTCGTAAAACTTTTGCTTGTTTAGTGTTGGAAAGTGTGTCTAGATGATCTGGCTACCCATGCATGACTTTGTTTTTGTCAGATACGACGTAGTTATTGGTATATTGGGTATTTAACTGCGGTTACCAATTTCTGTTTTTTTTTCAATATTTGTAAAAATTACTACGTAGTAAGGAATTGCCGTATATTATTCATTTTTTTTTTCATGTTTATGTGTTAGAAAGTGTGCCTTGATGGTTGGGCTAACACGTGCATGTCTTTTTTTTTATCTGAGATGTCGTATATTAGAATGTCGGGCATTTTACCGCGGGTGTCCCTTTTTAATTTTTTTTCATTTTTTTGCCAAGTCATTTTTCCGTAAGATATTGCGAAATAGTGTCGTAAAACTTTTGCTTTTTTAATGTTGGAAAGTGTGTCTAGATGATCTGGCTACCCATGCGTGATTTTGTTTTTGTCAGATACGACGTAGTTATTGGTATATTGGGTATTTAACTGCGGTTGCCAATTTCTGTTTTTTTTTCAATATTTGTAAAAATTTACTACGTAGTAAGGAATTGCCGTATATTATTGATTTTTTTTTCATGTTTATGTGTTAGAAAGTGTGCCTTGATGGTTGGGCTAACACGTGCATGTCTTTTTTTTTATCTGAGATGCCGTATATTAGAATGTTGGGCATTTTTCCGCGAGTGCCCCTTTTTATTTGTTTTGCATTTTTTTGCTTAGTCATGTTACCGTAAGGAATTGGCAAGTAGTGTCGCAAAACTTATATTTTTATAGTGTTGGAAAGTTTTTCTAGATGATCTGGCTACCCATGCCTATTTTTTTTTTAGCCAGATATGGCGTATATATAAGTATGTGTTCGATTTTCCTGTGATTGCCATTTTTTCGTTTTTTCCCATTTCTTTCAAAATTACTACGTACTAAGGAACTATCACAGAGTAATATTTCATTTATATGTTTATTTGTCGGAAAATACTCCTTGATGGTTTGCCTAGCACGTGGCTGAAATTTTTTTTTTTCTGAAATGCCGTATATTAGAATGGCCATTTTTCCACGAGTGCCCCTTTTTATTTGTTTTGCATTTTTTGCTTAGTCATGTTACCGTAAGGAATTGGCAAGTAGTGTCGCAAAACTTATATTTTTATAGTGTTGGAAAGTGTTTCTAGATGATCTGGCTACCCATGCCTATCTTTTTTTTAGCCAGATATGGCGTATATATAGGTATGTGTTCGATTTTCCGGTGATTGCCATTTTTTCGTTTTTTCCCAATTCTTTCAAAATTACTACGTACTAAGGAACTATCACAGAGTAATGATTCCTCTATATGTTTATTTGTCGGAAAATTTTGTTTACTTTTTTTTTGATTGAATATCATCAAATTTTTTTAGCTAAAATATTGTTTTACATTTTTTTTTTCGATTTTATTTCCCTTCAAAAAAAATTTTTTGGGTCAGAATTTTAATTTTATAGTCGTAAAATAATCGACAATTATCCAGCAACCCACCATACAATTTTTATGCATATCCAATAATAATTAGATTAGTAAATAACACCTTGAAATTGACATACCCTTCCTACATTTCAAGTGGCAGATTAGGGAGTCTGAGTCAGTGTGGTTGGCGGCCATTTTGTGGACATATCCGAAGCGTAAGCTGCCCTATCTATATATATTCTTGTTCCCTATAGAATTTGTGATATTTTGCTATATTTTTACCTGCATAAATATCATATTATATATTAAATATATGTATTTTTTTACGAAATTTCCAAGTACTCAAAAAATTACCTTTAGATATGGCCCCTGATATAAATGTAATTTACAAAATAATGAAGATTTTTTTACATATTTCTATTTTAGGATAACATATGTTTATTCCCTAAAAAAAATAGCCACTTCCTATTTCATTTGGGTACCCAAAAAAATTCATGAAATTTGGACAATTTTTTTTGGCCAAAAAAAGTTACCCTTTTTTTCTCATTTCAGATCTTCACCTCCATGGGTCTGACTTCATCCAAAATACATCAAGATGTGTCCTAAACATTCAAGAATCAATTCCTAAAAGGATTTGTGTATATATGTATAAACTTTTTTTTTATGAATTTTTATGTCAGGTCTTTTTTTTTTTCTACTTAATTTTTTAAAATATTTATAATAAATAGTTTTTCTGCAGATGAGTAGTATTTATCTTTACAGTTGTTTTAAGCATTCATTGAAGTTTTTTTTGGCAAAAGAAAAAAGGAGGTTACTGCAAAAACTGATTTTTCAAGAATTTTTTTTGGCGTCGGGGTCGTTCGCGTCCGAGTATACCCTTAAAGGGGTGTCCGAGGACCGTACCTATCCAGGGTTAAGTACGTCTTCCTTACTGAGCCTCGCGATCCTCATAGGATGCTGAGCGACTCCTAGGAGCTGAAGTATGAAGGGTTGCAACCCATACTAAAGGTCCTCATCAAAACCTCTAATCTAGGCGCTTCTCAAGAAATGATTTTGACCACCCGCCAAATCAAGTAGGATGCGAAAGGCTTCTTAGCCTTCCGGACAACCCAAAAATATTTCAAGAGAAAGATTAAAAAGGTTCTGGAATTAGGGAATTGTAGTGGTGGAGCCCCCACCACTACTGCACTCGTTGCTACGAATGGTCCCAGAGTGTAGCAGTTCTCGTAAAGAGACTGGACATTCTTAAGATAAAAGACACGAACACTGATTTGCTTTTCCAATAGGTTGCGTCGAATATATTTTGCAGAGATCTATTTTGGTTAAAGGTCACGGAAGTTGTGACAGTTCTAACTTCGTGTGTCCTTACCTTCAACCAAGCTTGGTCTTCCTCATTCAGAAGGGAATGAGCTTCTCGTATTAACAGTCTGATAAAAATAGGATAAAGAATTCTCTGACATAGGCAAAGATGAATTCTTAACTGAACACCATAAAGCTTCAGACGGGCCTCGCAAAGGTTTTAAAGTAGAACTTAAGAGCTCTTACAGGACATAATACTCTTTCTAGTTCATTTCCAACCATACGATAAGTTTGGAATATCGAACGATATTGGTCAAGGCCGAGAAGGCAGGTCGTGTTTGGCTAGAAAACCAAGATGTAGAACATGTAGCCGTTTCGGATGAGAATCCGATGTTCTTGCTGAAGGCATGAATCTCACTGACTCTTTTAGCTGTGGTTAAGCATATCAGGAAAAGAGTCTTAAAGGTGAGATCTTTCAGGGAGGCTGATTGAAGTGGTTCGAACCTGTCTAACATAAGGAATCTTAGAACCACGTCTAAATTCCAACCAGGTGTAACCAAACGACGCTCCTTCGTGGTCTCAAAAGACTTAAGGAGGTCCTGTAGATCTTTATTGTTGGAAAGATCTAAGCCTCTGTGACGGAAGACTGATGCCAACATGCTTCTGTAACCCTTGATAGTGGGAGCTGAAAGAGATCGCTCTTTCCTCAGATATAAGAGGAAGTCAGCTATTTGAGTTACAGAGGTACTGGTCGAGGATACGGATACTGACTTGCACCAGTTTCGGAAGATTTCCCACTTCGATTGGTAGACTCTAAGGGCGGATGTTCTCCTTGCTCTAGCAATCGCTCTGGTTGCCTCCTTCGAAAAACCTCTAGTTCTCGAGAGTCTTTCGATACTCTGAAGGCAGTGAGACGAAGAGCGTGGAGGCCTTGGAGTACCTTCTTACGCGTGGCAGACGTAGCAGGTCCACCCTTAGGGGAAGAGTTCTGGGTACGTCAACTAGCCATCGAAGTACCTCGGTAAGTTATTCTCTCGCGGGCCAGAGGGAAGCAACTAGTGTCAACTTTGTCCCTTCGTGAGAGGCGAACTTCTGCAGTACCTTGTTGACAATCTAGAACGGAGGGAATGCATATAGATCTAGATGAGACCAATCTAGTATAAAGGCATCTAAAAGAACTACTGCTGGGTCTGGGATAGGTGAGCAAAGTATAGAGAGCCTCTTGGACATCGAGGTTGCGAAGAGATCTATGGTTGGCTGGCCCCAGGTGACCCAAAGTCTCTTGCATACATCCTTGTGGAGGGTCCAATACGTTGGAATTATTGTCCCTTCCTACTGAGACAATCTGTTAAGACATTCAAGTTGCCTTGGAAGAAACTTGTTACTAGCGAAAAGTCTAGACCTGTTGAACAGGAGAGGAGGTCACTTGCGAACTCGTACCATGTCAGAGAGTAGGTCCCTCCTTGCTAGGAGTTGTACATCAAAGCAGGGAGTTGTCCGTGTTCACCTCCACTACTTTGCCTTGAAGGAGAGACCTGAAGCTTTTCCAGGTCAGACGTACTGCCAGAAGCTTCTTGCAGGTGAAATGCATTGTCCTTTGACTCGAGTTCCATAATCCCGAGCATTCCCTACCGCCTAAGGTCGCACCCCAGCCTACGTCCGATGCGTCTGAGAAGAGAACGTGGTTGGGAGTCTGAACAGTCAGGGGAAAACCCTATTAAAGGTTGATAAAGTCCTTTCATCAAGTCAGACCAGACTTATCTTCCGGAAACCGGGATCGAGACCGCTTCTAGCGTCTTGTCCTTTTCCAGTGAAGAGCTAGATGAAACCGAAGAGGACGGAGGTGTAGTCTTCCAAGTGACACCAATTGAACCACGGATGACAGTGTCCTAACCAGACTCATCCACAGCCTGACAGGGCCGTGTTCCTTCTTCAGCATCTTCTGGATGGATAGCAGGGCTGGGGGTTGATCGTCTTGTTCAGCCATGTCCTCATCAGAGGGTTCCTCATCCGAAACTGATGAGGAAACGGCAACGGAGTGGGCAACGTCTGACTCGCTGAATCCGGTCGCACTGGTGGATGCGTGACGGAGCCGGACACAAGATCATGGTACTGCTGCACAGTCTGTGAACTGTCAACCATGGGGAAGCGAGGAAGTACAGCGACAACCCGAAACTGTCTAGACTGTCTGGGTTGTGCAGACAACCCCTTAACGGGTTGCTGAGGTTGCCGCACTGCGTCACAACAAGTCACCTCTGCAGGTTGTTGAACGTCTTCCCAGTGACACACTGAACGTCCACAACCACCTCCGAGAGTCGCTTAACGTCAACGTGCGACTGGCAACCGACACTGGGTCGCACCGGTGGAGGAACCATCTCAACTGGCGGACGTGAGTAGGATACCTCAGCGTCAACAGGGCGTACAACCAACCGGTAGGAAGGTTGTTGGCAAGAAGGTTCTTCTCCGTAAAAAATCCTCTATCAAGGACTAAGCTTGGACTGCATGTCTTGCAACAAAGCCCAAGGTCTATGGGAGCAGGTGTGGCAACAGACGGGGTTAGCGACTGAAGCGGAACCATTTACCCTCCCTGGAAGCATGTTATGCTTTAATTAAAGTCCATAGGAGGCTAAGCAGCTTAAGGCTCCTCTCCAAATGACAGAGTCCTCAAGGGAATATCAGAAGGAGGGAGAACAGCACTTTCTCATCTACAGGAACCATGTCCGAGAAAAGCTAGGTTATCTCAGTGAGGGTTTCACTGGTGCATAAGCAGCAGACCAGAAGGCAACGTTATGAAACTGCTTGACAGTCTGTGAACTGTCAAAAACTGAACTGTCAACCCCAACAGGTGCGTGAGGACATACAGCACTGGTGTATTAGTAGCACACCAGAAGGCAACGTCATGTAACTGTTTGACAGTCTGTGAGTTGGCAACAACCAAAGCTGTGTGGGGAGGCCTCAACTCCTGACTGACAAGTTTGCTGCGGGCGAGTGGCGGTAACCACAGAGTGTTGCGGAGGCTGACACACCGTGTCAAAACACGGCAGCTTGTGGTAGCTCACGCACGGCAACGGAGTGCTCCGTGTGTCTGTGGGAGTCAGCATGCGTCTGGCAGGGTCGACTGCGCATGGGTGGAGGAGCTCTCACAACAAGAGTGTGGGAGCAGGCAGTCATGCCGGGCGCACAACCGTGGCAGGCTGTAGGCCAACGGGTGCATAGTCAACCTTCTCCTCAGCAGAGTTGCCAAATTAGCGATTTGTGCTAATTCATTGCCTTTTTACAGTATTCTATTTTAGCTACTTTCTTAGAGAAATTCCATATGACTTTAGCTACTTTCTAGCTACTTTTGCAAGCCTATCTAGCGACATTTGAACATTTGAGTTGGCAACCCTGTTCCGCAGTCGGAGTGTGGGAGCTGGCAACAACAAAAGCGGAGTGCTGGTGCGTGGGAGGGACTGCCGTGGGTTGCGGATCATGCCGCATTGCGGCAAAACACGGCAGCTTGACAGCACCTTCCCACTGCTGATGCGGTAGCTCATGCATGTCAACGGAGGGTGCAGCATGAACATGCGTCTGGCAGGGTCGACTGCGCATCGGTGGTGGAGCTCTCACAGGTGGAGTGTGGGAGCAGGCAGCCGCAGTATCTGCTGAGCGCACAACCGTGGCAGGTTGTAGGTTAATAGGTGCAGTGTCAACCTTCTCAGCACGATACTCCTGCATGAAGGAAGCAAGCTGAGACTGCATAACTGCAGCATGGACCACTAGGGTCTATAAAAGACGGCAACAAACGGAGCTACTGTCCGTTGTGACTGAGGGTCTAAAACAGCTGGTGCGGCAACAGACGGAGTTACTGCCTGTTGCGGTACCACCTTGCCTCTCTCGGAAGGTGTGCAGTCGTCGGATGACTGCAGCGAGTCCGAACTGACCCAGTGGCTACACCTAGGCCGTTGGACTTGCGCGGAAGGGACCGACTTGCATTTAAAAAGCTGCAAGATTTGGTCCATGGTTTCTGCGAGAAACCTCTTCCGCAGACGAGGAATAAATGGGCTCTCTCGTCTTTGTGTGGGTGGGGTGATCACGTCGGCAACGTGTGTAGATACACCCGAAACCACGGAGGGAAACGTCTGTTCGTCGATCAAGGCCTGTGGAACCCATAACTCCTTCGACATTACTTCTCCCCTGGGCTTGGGAGCTTGTAAGAGGTATCGGACTAGGTGAACAACTGGCACGAACAGACGAACCCTCGAACGCAACACTGTAACACTTTGCGCATATCACTTTATCACTTTTGATTTTCTGTTTGCACTTATTTCACTGAAATCGAAACTTTAACTGATTTCCACCTGAAACACGCAATCCTATCCTTCATTAAAAGGTAGTAATTGCGAAAACAGTTTACAATGCAACAGAAATACATAATTAAAGATAAAGAATTCAGTGGCTGGAAAAGAGACTAAACACTAGATCAAATAAACTACGTTTAAAATCTCTCACCGCATAAAGCCTGGGAACAAGAATAAAACTCTAGAAACGTTTTACCTTCTTTCCCTACAGCGACAAGGGAGAAGAGTAAAAAAAAAAAAAAAAAAAAAAAAAAAAAAAAAAAAAAAAAAAAAAAAAAAAAAAAAAACGAGAACAACGTTACCCGCTTGAACGAAACGTTTATTCTCCTCTCTCTGCCTCCGTCTCTATCCTTCTCTCTCTTCTCTCTTGACTTAGAACCAAAGAGAAGAGCCCAATTATATATCGTTAAAACATATTATTTGCTAAAGGAAAAAACTGAAAGGTTTCCCAAATAAAAAGTTCCTTTATTTAGAATTTAAACCATTTAAGCTAAGAAAGAATGAACGAAACGCTAGAATCGGTTTACTCTTACTGCAACGTGAAACCGTGAAATACTCTCTCTCTATCGTAACGATAGAGCGCATGTTGAACGTTCTGAACGTCAACAACTGTGGAGACAAAACTAAACGTTAGTTCATCTTTGAAAACAGTACGAGACTATCAAAGAAATTCTTTCAAAAACATAAAATTAAAAAAGGGTATAAATTCTTAAAAGGTAAATATGATATGACGGGCTCAAAGTTAATTAACTTCGGTTCCAAGTAAGGACCGCCTACTATTAGGAAAGGTCGCCAATAAACAAATATAAAAATTAATTTTTATAAGTTTATAATAAATGGAAAGTTAATCGAAGAGGCCTTAAAGGCGGAGAGATATAAAATAAATAGATCTATAACTTGTTAAGCAAAATTACCAAAACCTAAACACACTTCCGTTTAAGGGAAGGGTCGGCCATTTAAAAGTGAAAGAGAGTCCATACTCTCTTCGAGTCATAATTAAATCTATCCAAAACGAGTTCAAGTTATGAAATGAAGATAAAACCCGTGCATAGCGAAAGCTCAAAACTGGAATAGTGTACTTCACCAAATCAATGAGAAAACAAATCCAGTTAGGGACGGCGTATTTAGTAGGTCTTGCCTGTGGCACGACAGAGGAAAAATTGAGTTCTTGTTGACAAGAAGTACTTGAGTACCTGCTCACAGATGGCGCTGTTGTGTACACCCCCACCTGTATAGCGATCGCTGGCGTATCCCGACCTTAGATTTCTGTCGGGCAACAGAGTTGACAGCTACATGATCATCGGGTAAGATTAATATTGGAAATTCAGGTTTTCTGTACTTAGAATTGAAATCAACCCATCTTCACCATCGTAGCTAATTGGTAGATTTGGGACTTGGCATTCGATTAATGATAAATTTTTGCACGTTTAAATGTGTTTTTCATATTTCAAATAAGCCATATATATTAATACCTTAAAGTCTGGATTCTCTTAACGACCTCGGGATCAGAGCCCCAGGCGAAATCACTCAAAGACTATAGTATCAGACCGGCCGGGATTTGAACCCTGGTCCAGGATACCTGTATGCCAGTGACCATGCCAGAAGAATTGTCATTGACTTTTATCTTTCTTCGTGGCTGAGTGGCATGGTTACTGGCATACAGGTATCCTGGACCAAGGTATATATATATATATATATATATATATATATATATATATATATATATATATATATATATATATATATATATATGTATGTATATATATATATATATATATATATATATATATATATATATATACAAACATGTGTATATATATACATGCATACATATATATATATATATATATATATATATATATATATATATATATATATATATATATATATATATATGTATGTATACACACAGTATGTGCGTATGTATGTATGTATGTGTGTATTTTTGTGTGAATATACATATAATTGTATATGAATATATATTGACATATCTATATATATAGCCTATATATTAAATATGTATGTACATGTACATGTGTATAATGCGCATATATATATATATATATATATATATATATATATATATATATATATATATATATATATATATATATATATATATATATATATACACACACACATATATATATATATGTATGTATATATATATATATATATATATATATATATATATATATATATATATACACATACATACATACTGTATATATATAATGTTTTTAACACACCTTCCTCTCCATTGAATAATAATTCTACAAAGTGTTATCCTTCCAATCTTCAGTCATTATTCTCAAAAGGAAGATGCTAGGTAGGTGGCTCCCCAACAGATGTTCAAGTACTCTATGTGCCCCCAATCCTGTAGTTTGGTGATAAGCGCTCATCTAAGTACTAATAAGATCCTACGTTTGCTCTTATTTTTGCTGATCGAATGACCAGCCTAGGTGATCTATTTCTCTACAAGAAGAGAAATTAATTCCTTTCTCTTGCTTGAGGTTTTACTCGGGCGCACTATTGTGACGAGCCGAGAGAAGGTTGTGACTCAAAGACAGGATGAAAGCAACTGAATAACTTTATTACAGACATTCGCCTTTATATAAAAAACTCAATGCAACAGGAAATTTCCTGTTCTACTGGTTAACAGTTAACGGTGAGAAAACACATACATGTTATTTCATGTTCTTTTTAGTGTGAAGGGAGAGCAAAGATACAAGATTAATATATATATAAAATGAAATGTCGTTACTATGTACAATCATGTGACACACGGTTGGTATATGGCTCCCCCCCCCATAAAAATGACATACTGTACATGTTAAATAGGGCGCCCTGATCTAGACAGGCGAACTGTAGGCGGGTCATCTGCCAGGAGATAAGCAGGTTTTAGACGATCAACGGAGACCCAGTCTTCTTTGCCACAAATGTTTAGTTGGAATGCTTTCGAACTGCGTCGGATCACAAGGAAAGGGCCCGTGTAAGGGGGCTTGCTAGTGTCGTTGCGCAGGAAGATGTGCATTGCAGAGTGCAAGTCTGTCGGTATGTGATGCTTTGCTGGGGGCTTGTAAGTCTGGCGGCATGGAGTAAATTTTCCCACGACGTGACGTATGCGCTGGAAATCGTTGGAGGAGGTTGTAGAAGGAAAAAATTCGGCAGGGACGACCAACGGGTCGCCATACACCATTTCAGCTGCCGAGACGTCGAGGGTGTCTTTAGGAGTGGTCCTTAGTCCCAGGAGGACCTAGGGAAGCTGAGTAAACCAGTTGGAATCCTAGCAGCGGGACATCAAAGCTGCTTTGAGGGTGCGATGAAAACGTTCAACCATTCCATTGGCTGCGGGGTTGTACGCAGTTGTCTGATGTAGGGTGATGCCCAGGAGATTTGCTAAGGATTTCTACAATTGAGAGGTGAAAGTGGTACCCCTGTCAGAAGTAATATGCTCAGGGATACCATATCTTGCAATCAATCCTGAGAGTAAGGCAGATGTACATGAGGCAGACGTTGCAGTTTCCATGGGAATGGCTTCAGGCCAACGAGTGGAGCGGTCGATGACGGTAAACAGGTAACGATGTCCTTGTGATGTGGGTAGGGGGGCTACAACGTCGACGTGAATGTGTGCGAAACAACGCTGAGGTTGAGGAAAGGTGCCCACTCCTGAATCCGTGTGTAGATGTACTTTGGAAGTTTGGCAAGAAGTACAGGCGCAGACTCAATCCTTAGCATCCTTAGAAATGCTGTGCTAAATGAACTTCGTCTTCAACAGCTGTGCAGTAGAATGGCACGAGGGATGTGAAAGGATGTGAATGAAATCAAACACCTGCTGGCGCATGGGACCAGGAATCCAAGGTTGCGGTCTACCAGTACTGACGTCACAGAGGAGGGTGGTGTTGGAGTCTTCGAGGGGGAAGTCTTCCCAACGGAGGGACGTGCAGGATGTCCTACATTTGTGATACTCTGGATCCTGTCGTTGGGCTTCAGCCAAGGTGTTGTAATACAATCCCAGTTGACCGGCAGCCAACGTGTTTCTTGACAGGGCATCGGCAAAGGGATTCATTTTCCCAGGGATGTATTGAAGGGTGCAATTGTATTCAGCCACGGCGGAGAGATGTTGGCAATGACGGGCGGGCCAGGCGTCAGACTGTCGAGTAAAGGCGTGCACCAGAGGCATGTGGTCTGTGCGAATGACGAAGGGCGTACCTTCTAAGAAATGACGAAAGTGACGGACAGCCAAGTGCACAGCCAGCAATTCTCGATCGAAGGTAGAATAGCCCGATTCTGCCTTGGACAGTTTTCTGCTGAAGAAGGCCAATGGGCTGGGCAAGCCGTTGTACTGCACCAATAGCAACGTCACTGGCATTGGTGGAGAGAAGGAGAGGGGCATGTGGGATAGGAAAAGTGAGAGCCGCAGCGGTTGATAGGGCCTTCATTGCATTGCAGAAGGCCGCTTCTTGAAGGGGACCCCACTTCAGGTCCTTTGGCTTGCCCTTGAGGGAGGCGTAGAGGGGAGCAAGAGTGGCGGCAATGGCTGGGAGAAGACGGTGATAATAGTTGATCATACCCAAGAATTCCAGCATATCTTTGGCGGTCGAGGGAGCGGGGAAGTCCTGAACGGCTTCTACCTACTCAGGGAGGGGATGGACTCCTTCAGGAGTGATGCAGTGCCCTAAGAACGACACTTCGTTGGCGCCAAAGGTACACTTGTCGTACCGGACTACAAGGCCGTTTTGTTGCAGGCGGTCGAGCACGATGCACAGGTGATGGAGGTGTACCTCTTTTGAGGAGGAGAACATAAGTATGTCATCCACATAACATACACAGAAGGGGAGGTACCCTAAGATGCCATCCATGAGATGTTGAAACGTGGCCCCAGCATTACGTAGGCCAAAACAGGAGTAATTGAAGGTGTGTGTACCAAACAGGAGTGGTGATGGCGGTCTTGGGGATGTCTTCTGGGTTCATAGGCACCTGATAATACCCCTTCAGGAGGTCGAGCGTAGAGAAAACCTTCACTTTGTGCAGGTAGGAGGTCACGTCGGCAATGTTTGGGAGGGGGTAGTGATCCGGTTCTGTTTGCATGTTCAGGCACCTGAAATCCCCGCACGGATGGAGGGAGCCGTCTTTCTTCTGAACGATGTGTAAGGACGACGACCATGGGCTGGAGGCCTTCTGGCAAAGGCCCATTTCCTCCATTTCTGCGAACGTCTGTTTGGCGGCTGCCAATTGTTCTGGTGCCAGACGTCTGAATTTTGCGAAGACTGAGGGTTCCGTCATCTTAATATGGTGATAAATACCGTGCTTGGCAGGAGCCGTAGGCGTTTGGCTAAGTTCTGGACAGAAAACTTATGGGTACGACGTGAGGAGGTGGGCGTAGGCATCCGTGGGTGGGCTGATGTGGAGAGCGAGGTTGGAGGGGTGGGTTGAAGAGGTGTCGACAAGTACGAGTCTACATTGACCAATCGTCGGTGGGCGACATCGATCAGAAGGTGGAAATGAGAGAGGAAATCCGCACCGAGGATTGGCAATGTGACGTCAGCAACGAGAAACTTCCAATTAAATTTACGGTTTCCAAACGATAATGTGAAGTTCTCGTAACCGTAGGTGGGTATCGCAGATCCGTTGGCAGCTACCAAGTGGACGTCGGCAGACGAAGACAGACTACGTCGTGTCCTGAAGAGTTCCCTTGGCAAAAGAGAACGACAAGCAACCGTGTCTACCAAAAATTGCACTTACGTTCCTGCATCATGTAAAAAGAAAAGATTAGAAACACGGGAGGCCACCGCCACAAGCGATGGCCTACTTACACGTTTTTTGGCCACTGACAATCCTTGGCACATTTCTTCGTGGTTGCCCCGAATCTGGTGTGGTAGTAGCAAAACTGCGGTGGATGGGAGGCAGTAAGTGGCTGTAGAAGTCGTTGGTTGGGGCGCGAGCGAGTGGTGGGTGGTGGGTGGCTTTGTCGCCGCTTCGGCACGTCACGGGGTAGGCGTGTATGTTCTACAGCATTCACGTCAGCTTCGGTTGACGTTGAATAGGCGTCCTCTTCGTCAGGAGTGGAGGCGTTGATGGAGGTCTTGAAGTGGCTGTCCATAAGAGCGTCGGCTTTGGTCATCAAGTCCTTTATGGGTAAACTATCGACATTGGGTATGGCAGCGCATACAGGTTCGGGTAAACGGCGTATCCAAAGGGTACAAAGTAGGTTCACCTCACGAGGAGAGCCATCTGCGACAGGTTGCAGGCGAGCGATACTGGTCATTTCCCTGAGGGCGAGCGAATCCCTTTGGTCCCTCACCAGTTGTTGAGAGAGCTGAAAAAGCTTTGCTATGCGGGCGGCTGACGACGGCGAGTACTGCTGCAGAAGGTATATTTTGAGGGCGTCATACGCTATTGGGTGGTCTCCTTGTTCACAAAGCCAGTCAGATATTTCCGGGAAGGTGTCCTCGGGTATTGCCGCGAGAACATAATCTGCTTTGGTGATGGAGCGAGTCACGCCCTTGATGCGAAACTGGACTTCTGTGCGCTGAAACCAAGCAAATGCCTCTCTGCTGGCGAATGACGAAAGTTTCAATGGGACAGCCGCAGCGCCAACTTCTGTAGAGTCCGTCATAGTACAAACGATGGAAGGGCGAGGGGGGGTGGAAGGTGGGAGGAGCGAGTCGACTTCCGGGTCACCAATGTGACAAGCTGAGAGAAGGTTGTGACTCAAAGACAGGATGAAAGAAACTAAATAACTTTATTACAGACACTCGCCTTAATATAGAAAAACTCAATGCAACAGGAAATTTCCTATTCAACCGGTTAACAGTTAACGGCGAGAAAAAACATACATGTTATTTCATGTTCTTTTTAGTGCGAGGGGAGAGCAAAGATACAAGCATAATATATACACAAAATGAAATGTCGTTACTATGTACGATCGTGTGACACACGGTTGGTACACTATTTTATCTGATATCCATTCCTCTTGTTTTGTTAAAGTTTTTATAGTTTATATAGGAAATATTTATTTCAATGCTGTTACTGTTCTTAAAATGTTTTATTTTTCCTTGTTTCCTTTCCTCACTGGGCTATTTTTCCTCTTGGGGTCCCTGGGCTTATAGCATCTTGCTTCTCCAACTAGGGTTGTGGCTTAGCAAGTAATAATAATAATAATAATAATAATAATAATAATCTTGTAATGCAATCAAATTATGTGAGCAAAAGTCATATGACTTTTTAAAATACAGTGTGTATCTAAATATTAATTTCCCCTGGGTTTGTATTAAACTTTACATTCTTCGAGAAACCGACCCCACATTTTGCTTATAGTTCTCTCAAGGCTGGCCTCTCTATAAATGTAATTTGGTCTGAGAATCTGGACGGAAGGTGAATTCTCTAAGTTCGGAGTCTGCTACTTGAAAATTATCTTACATTTATTTTTATGGCAAATGTATACAAAGAGTAATTACTGTCATGAATAGTACTTCAAAGTGTTTATGATTAGAAACACCTTCATTCAAAGTTTTCATTACTTTATTTCACTTTCCTCTATCAGTAAATAAGTACTAGCAAGAAATTAAAGAACAAAGTGCAGTATACAAGGAAAAGGTTGGGTAGACCCACTCGCTCAGTTTTGTGCTTAGCCATTAAATATGTATTTATTATAATAATTAATTCCAGGGTGGAACAGCTCTCGGGAGAAGTAGTCCAAGCTAGAGTATTGTCAGGCTGGACTTCATTAGTAACAACAAGAAGACAGCCAGTGTCTTCCCGAAGTTTGTAATTCTCGACTGACTTCTGTTTTCCTTTTGGCCAGGGCTAGGTTAAGGTAATAGGTTCGATCTTTAATTCAACAAAGCCAATGGGGTTTTAATCTTAGTAAAGTTGACAATAACTTAAAAATGGAAGTTATGGTAAAAATAATAAAAACTAGGAAATTGGGAGTGCAGACCTCCACCACGGTAGCTTATTTCTCGAAACCATCTTGCCTTTCCCAGAATTAAGCTAGACCGTAGACGTATGTGAAGTCTGTGTGACAACATGTGCGAACTTGGGGTTAAGGGTAGGGTTAATTCGGTCGACCTTGACTTTAACCTTTGACCTAGGACTTCCAAAACATTTCACTGAATAAAACTGTGGCAGGTAGTGGTTCACAAACAAACAAATGGACAAACAGGGGAGAAAACATAACCTCCTCCCAACTTCGTTGGCGGAGGTAATGGCAGGAAGATATATGGCTACTGTTAAAAGGACAACAGTGACGACAAAATCAATAACATCAGAAAAAGAAAGAGAAAGTATAGGCGTAGGAGTAACAACACTGGTAATACGAAAACAAAAGCTACAATACAAGTAAACACAACAGAAAAAAGGTAAAAATCTCGGTGGTAGGAATTCTATGAAAAGTTAACAAAAATAGCAATAGAAAAATAAAAAAAGCGCTCTGTAAAGGGAAAATAATAAAGGGAAAAGAGAAAACGAAAACTAAAAAGGTAATAGTACCAATAATAAAAGGGGAGACGATATTTGCAGAAGAAATAAAATACAGTAAAAGATGAATATGATATGAAAAACACAAAACACACGAAAAACAGTACTTATATAGAATAACAAAAAATAAGGATAAAGATGAAAGAAGAGCGAAGAGATAAAAAGACTGCTTTTACAAGATCCTGACAGAGCGACTCAACTTCAGCCCCGAGCAGCACTTGAGCACGAACTTTGAAAACTTTTTTCTTCTTCTTTTGTCTGAAGTCGTCTCTCCCAGTCAAGCGAGACCTTGAATCAGAGGAGGACGGAATTTCAAAATCAAGGTCAGACTCGAGATTTACTTGCATGTATTAGAATGAAGTAAATAATTGTATTTCATGCGCTCTTTTATTTTATATAAAATTGATACTTCGTGCGTCTTAAGATTTTTTTTTTTTTTTTTTAATAAGCCATTCTTCTCATAAACATTTTACTTCAATATTAAAAAAAAATTTCAATATCGATAAAAATGATTTTCTCATTTCAATAAAATGAGCGAATTCTCAAATATTTGAAAAAAAATCTCTATTAATAAGAGAGAGAGAGAGAGAGAGAGAGAGAGAGAGAGAGAGAGAGAGAGAGAGAGAGAGAGAGAGAGAGAGAGAGAGATTGCAGCCATAGAACATGCAATTCAAGTTCACGGGCGAACTGTCAGCGCTAATTGAACCTGGCTATTAAATGACACCTCTCCTTTCTGAACTGAACAATAGAAGCGAAAGCAGCAAGCCATTAGGACCATGGAGGACCTGATCATTCCTAATGGAATGAATGGAACTTCCATTCGACCTACATGAGAGGGAATCATGACCCACATTCCGCCATGTTTCCACTCCGGTTTCGGAGCAGATTTGGAAGATATATTGGCGTCATAGATACCAAGGTCACTAACTCTAATTTTTGGAAATGGAGAAAGAGATAGAATTGATTATTCGTTAATATTCTGTCATCTAATATCTGATCATTCCCATTTATATAGGTCTGTTACCTAAACTATATAAAGTTATTCATCCGAAATGGTTTATATGGGTCTGCTGTCAGATATAAGCTATGTTTGTAAGTGCTGTACCACCCATGTGTCACACGATCGTACATAGTAACGACATTTCTCTTTTTTGTATATACTATTCTTTGTATATTCGCTCTCCCCTCGCACCGACACTGACACCAACTTGCATCAACCTGTCTGCCTATTTCTCATTGTTAACTGTTAATAGAACCGGTTGCCGGTTGGACAAGAAATAGCATGTTGTATTTTGTGACCTTCTTGCCGGGACCTAGTGTGTATATATACTCGATGAGTCTATAATAAAGTACTCTGTTGCTTTCATATTGCCTTTGAGTCACAACCTACTATTGGCCCATCACATTGGTGACCCCAGAAGTCGACTCGCTCCTCCCAGCTGCCCCCCCTCACTGTTACTATGGCCGACTCCACGGAAGTTGGCGCCGCCCCATTCAAACTTTAGTCGTTTGCCAGCGAAGAGGCGTTTGCTTGGTTTCAACGCGCAGAAATCCAGTTCCGCATCAAGGGCGTGACTCACTCAACCACCAAAACAGATTATGTTCTCGCGGCGAAACCCAAGGACACCTTCCCAGAAATCTCCGACTGGCTTTGTGAACAAGGAGACACCACATTAGCGTATGACGCCCTCAAAACATACCTTCTGCAGCAGTACTCGCTGTCGCCAGCCGCCCGTATAGAAAAGCTTTTTCAGCTCTCTTAACAACCATTGGGGGCCCAAAGGGCTTCGCTCGCCTTCAGGGAAATGACCAGCATCACTTGCCTGCAACCTGCCGCAAACGGTTCTGACTCATGAGGTGAACCTACTTCGTGCCCTTTGGGTACGCAGTTTACCCAAACCTGTACGTGCTACCATACCCAATGTCGATAGTTTACCCATAAAGGACTTGATGACCAAAGCCGACACCCTTATGGACAGCCACTTCACAACCTTCAAGACTTCCATCAACTCCTCCACTCCTGACGAAGAGGTCACCTATTCAACGGGAACCGAATCTGATGTGAATCCCGTAGGACACACATGCCTACCCCGTGACGTGCTGGAGCCGTGACAAAGCCACCCATCACCCACCACTCGCTTGTGCCCCAACCGGCTTCTACAACCACTTAATGCCGTCCATCGGCCGCATTTTTGCTACTACCACTCCAGATTCGGGGCTGCTGCGAAAAAATGTGCCAAGGATTGTCAGTGGCCAAACAACGTGTAAGTAGGCTATCGCTCGTGGAGGTGGCCTCCTGTGTTTCTAATCTTTTCTTTTTACATGATGCAGGAACGGGCGTGCGATTTTTGGTAGACATGGGAGCTTGTCATTCACTTTTGCCAAGGGAATTCTTCAGGACAAGACGTAGTCTGTCTGCATCTGCCGACGTCCGCCTGGTAGCTGCCAACGGATCTGCGATACCCACCTACGGTTACAAGAACCTCACATTATCGTTTGTAAACAGCAAATTTAATTGTAAGTTTCTCGTTGCTGACGTCACATTGCCAATCCTCGGTGCAGATTTCCTCTCTCATTTACACCTACTGGTCGATGTCGCCCACCGACGATTGGTCAACACAGACTCGTACTTGTCAACACCTCTTAACCCGCCCCCTTCAACCTCGCTTTCCACATCAGCACACCCACAGATGCCTACGCCCACCTCCTCACGTCATACCTAGAAGTTTTCCGTCCAGAACTTCGCCAAACGCCCACGGCTCCCACCAAACATGGTATTTATCACCATATCAAGACGACGGGACCCCCAGTCTTCGCCAAATTCAGACATCTGGAACCGGATCGATTGGCAGCCGCCAAACAGACGTTCGACGAAATGGAAGAAATGGACCTTTGCCAAAAGGCCTCCAGCCCATGGTCGTCACCTTTACACATCGTCCTGAAGAAAGCCGGCTCCCTTCGTCCGTGTGGGGATTACAGGTGCTTAAACATGCAAACAGAACCGGATCACTACCCCCTCCCAACCATCTCCGGTTACCTAAAACGATATAAAGTTATTCTTCCGAAATGGTTTACATGGGTCGGCTGTCAGATATAAGCTATGTTTGTAAGTGTTGCACCACCCGTGTGTCACATGATCGTACATAGTAACGACATTTCTCTTTTTTGTATATATTATCCTTTGTATCTTCGCACTGACAGCAACTTGCATCAACCTGTCTGCCTATTTCTCATTGTTAACTGTTAACAGAACCAGTTGCTGGTTGGCCAAGAAATAGCATGTTTGTATTTTGTGACCTTCTTGCCGGGACCTAGTGTGTATATACAATTGATATGTCTATAATAAAGTAATCAGTTACTTTCATCTCGCCTTTGAGTCACAACCTACTTTTGGCCCGTCATAGTGTGCTACATAAACTAACGCGTTTCACGCCATAGCATCAAAACAAGCTATTACGAAGAATAATTTTCTCGGCAGCTACTTTCATATGAGAGTGGCAATCAAAGACCCTTACCTAGAGTACTTACACACCCACACACACGCTCACAACACACACACATATATACTGTATATACATATATATATATATATATATATATATATATATATATATATATATATATATATATATATATATATATACACACACATATATACATATATATATATATATATATATATATATATATATATATATATATATATATATATATATATATATATATATATATATCATACTCCGCTTTAGGCAGATGTTTGCTGTATCTTTTATTGCTATGAATCAAGAATTTTAAGAGTGTGTTTGTAATACATATTTTTGTCAATATGAAGAATTGTGCGTAATGCATGTTATGTGAAATATGCCAAATAAAAAAACTGCGATATAAGAGGGTTGTTACTGTAAGTCTAGATTTTACCTAGATTAAGTATCATCCTAAGATTCGGACTAAATTTGGACTTAATTTTGGACACATATTGGTTAGCGATAGTAGATATATTCCTGGGCTAGACAATGGTAAGTATAAATGTGAACTCAATACATATATGCTTTACTATCGATTTTACACATATGAATGATATGTCGACACACATATTTAGATTTTATCATATCCAAAACAGATCTCTCTCTCTCTCTCTCTCTCTCTCTCTCTCTCTCTCTCTCTCTCTCTCTCTCTCTCTATCAACAATATCTTGAGCGTTGTTTTTCCCATTTTTGCCAAGATTTTGGAGACAAATCCGATTCCCTTTTTGAAGCTATACGAAATCTTCATTTTTTCCCTTTTCTTCTTTCTAACTGAACTTTGTTATTTCCTTTTTGATAGTAAAGAGGTTCAGATTTTCCCTACGAAAATAACAGTAGCTGTAACAGGACATAATGTAATCATTTGGGATGAAAGTTAGAAACTCATGGTGATTTCTCAAAGGTGATACCCATACCAAAATAAAAGCAGTTTTGTGAACAGTAAACGTTTTGAAATTCATTTAGCGTTACGGAAAAACCTGTAAAATATATTTTAAGAATATGCACATAGACACGCAGATATATAATAAACTGTATGTGTATTTGTATAAAGATATTGTCGTGTGCCTGCAAGTTTTCTTTTTATAACTGAACTAGGTCTATAAAGTGTTTACAAATAATTGGTGGGATTCTGTACTGACGACGTAGTGGTTATCATGTTAGTATTGGTTGGTTTAATTGAGTCCGCAGTACGCACCAGACACCCCATATCTTGCACACAATACGACAAAGTCCTATGTTTTCATCGACCTGCATATAATTTAGAATTTTCGTCTACCCGACCGTGAAGACCAAGATTACGCTTATTTGCGGTTGTCCACTCCAGGCTCAAAATCTGTCACCGTTAATAATTACTAAAATGCATACTGAAGGAAGGTATTCTGATCTGATCTTCGTAATGGTATATACATTTCATAGTCTGGACTTGCTCTTTCACCCTCTTATATATTACCGTAAATCTTTTTAACAATGAGGGTGCTTATGGAAGACGCAATGAAAAAGTAGCGTTTTATATTCCTAAATATTTCGACATATTCTATCTTTGCCACGATGGAAGGCAGTGCATTAATATTACTATCATTATTACTTGCTAAGCTATAACCCTAGTAGGCAAAGCAGGATTCTATAAGCCCAGGGGCTCCAACTGGGAAAATAACCCAGCGAGGAAAGGAAACAAGAAAAAATAAAATATTTTAAGAACAATAACATCAAAATAGATATCTCCTACACAAATTATAAGAACTTTAACAAAATAAGAGGAAGAGAAATAAAATAGAATAGTATGCCCGAGTGTACCCTCAAGAAAGGGAGCTCTACCACCCGTGTGTCACACGATCGTACATAGTAACGTCATTTCTCTCTTTTATATTACGGGCTGCCCAGCGGCAAGAGCCCGTGTCTTACACAAGGTAAGGCAATCTATACAGACAGACAGACTTTTTTGTATATAATATCCTTTGTATCTTCGCTCTCCCCTCGCACTGACAGCAACTTGTATCAACCTGTCAGCCTATTTCATTGTTAACTGTTTACAGAACCGGTTACCGGTTGGACAAGAAATAGCATGTTTGTATTTTGTGACCTTCTTACCGAGACCTAGTGTGTACTGTATATATACTCGATGTACTCACCTTTGGCTCACAACCTACTCTTGGCTCGTCACATTGGTGACCCCGGAGGTCAACTCCCTTCTCCCGCCTTCCCCCCCCCCCCCCCCCTTTACTGTTACTATGGCGAACTCCACGGAAGTTGGTGCCGCCCTATCAAACTTTCGTCGTTTTTCAGCGGAAAGGCGTTTTCTTGGTTTCAGCTTGCAGAAGTCCAGTTCCGCATCAAGGGCGTGACTCGCTCAACCACCAAAGCAGATTATGTTCTCGCGGCGATACTCGAGGACACCTTCCCAGAAATCTCCGACTGGCTTTGTGAACAAGGAGACGCCCTCAAAAAATACCTTCTGCAGCTGTACTCGCTGTCGCCAGCCGCCCGTATAGCAAAGCTATTTCAGCTCTCTCAACAACTGTTGGGGGACCAAAGGGCTTTGCTCGCCCTCATGGAAATGACCAGTATTGTTCGCCTGCAACCTGCCACAGACGAATCTCCTTGTGAGGTGAACCTACTTCGGGCTCTTTGGGTACGCCATTTACGCGAACCTGTACGCGCTGCCATAACTGATTTCCATAGTTTACCCATAAAGGACTTGATGACCAAAGACGACGCCATTATGGACAGCCACTTCACGACCTTCAAGACCTCCATCAACGCCTCCACTCCTGACGAAGAGGACACCTATTCAACGTCAACCGAAGCCGATGTGAATGCCCTAGGACACACACTCCTACCCCGTGACGTACAAAGCCACAAATCACCCACCACTCGCTCGCGCCCCAACCATCGACTTCTACAGCCACTTACTGCAGCCCATCGCCCGCAGTTTAGCTACTACCACTTCAGATTAAAGGCTGCCATGAAGAAATGTGCCAAGGATTGTCAGTGGCCTCCTGTGCTTCTAATCTTTTCTTTTTACATGATGCAGGAACGGGCGTGCGATTTTTGGGAGACGCGGGTGCTTGTCATTCTCTTTTGCCAAGGGAACTCTTCAGGACATGATGTAGTGTGTCGAAGTCTGCCGACGTCCGCCTGGTAGCTGCCAATGGATCTGCGATACCCACCTACAGTTATGAGAACCTCATATTATCGTTTGGAAACGGCAAATTTAAATGGAAGTTTCTCGTTGCTGACGTCACATTGCCAATCCTCGGTGCGGATTTCCTCTCTCATTTCCACCTTCTGGTCGATGTCGCCCACCGACGATTGGTCAACGCAGACTCGTACTTGTCGACACCTCTTCAACCCGCCCCCTCCAGCCTCGCTCTCTACATCAGCGCACCCACGGACGCCCACCTCCTCACGTCGTACCCAGAAGTTTTCCGTCCACAGCTCATGCCAAACACGGTATTTATCACCATAACAAGACAATGGGACCCCCAGTCTTCGCAAAATTCAGACGTCTAGCACCGGATGGATTGGCAACCGCCAAACAGATGTTAGCCGAAATGGAAGAAATGGGCCTTTGCCAAAAGGCATCCAGCCCATGGTCGTCACCATTACACATCGTTCTGAGGAAAGACTGCTCTCTCCGTCCGTGTGGGGATTACAGGCGCCTGAACATGCAAACAGAACCGGATGACTACCCCCTCCCAAACATCGCTGACGTGACCTCTTACCTGCACAAAGCGAAGGTTTTCTTCATGCTCGGCCTCCTGAAGGGGTATTATCAGGTGCCTATGAACCCAGAAGACATCCCCAAGACCGCCATCAAAACTCCCCTAGGTACATACACCTTCAATTACTTCTGTTTTAGCCTTCATAATGCTGGGGCCACTTTTCAACGTATCATGGATGGCATCTTAGGGGACCTCCCCTTCTGTGTATGTTGCGTGGACGTTATACTTGTGTTCTCTTCCTCAAAAGAGGAACACCTCCGTCACCTGTGCATCGTGCTCGACCGCCTACAACAAAACAGCCTTGCAGTCCAGTACGACAAGTGTACTTTTGATGTCAACGAAGTGTTGTTCTTAGGACACCGCATCACTCCTGAAGGAGTCCATCCCCTCCCTGAGAAGGTAGCAGCCGTTCAGAACTTCCCCACGCCCTTGACCGTCAAAGCACTGCAGGAATTCTTGGGCATGATCAACTATTATCATCGTTTTCTGCCAGCCATTGCCTCCACTCTTGCTCCCCTCTATGCCTCCCTCAAAGGCAAACCAAAAGACCTAAAGTGGGGTCCCCTTCAAGAAGCGGCCCTCTGCAACGCAAAGAATGCCCCATCAACCGCTGCTGCTCTCACTTTTCCCATCCCACATGCCCCTCTCCTTCTCTCCACCGATGCAGCAACGTCGCTATTGGTTCAATACTCCAACAGGTGGTCAATGGCTCGCCCCGCCCATTGGCCTTCTTCAGCAGAAAACTGTCCAATGCAGAATCGGGTTATTCTACCTTCGATCGCAAATTGCTGGCGGTGCACTTGGCTGTCCGTCACTTTCGCCATTTCTTATAAAGTACGGCCTTCGTCATTCGCACAGACCACATGCCTCTGGTGCACGCCTTCACTCGACAGTCTGACGTTAGGTCCACCCATCAACGCTGACGTCTCTCCGCCGTGGCTGAATACAATTGCACCCTTCAACACGTCCCTGGGAAAATGAATCCCGTTGCCGATGACCTGTCAAGAAACACGTTTGCCGCCATTCAACTGGGATTGGATTACAATGCCTTGGCTGAAGCCCAGCGACAGTATCCAGAGTATCAAGCATGTAGGACATCCTGCACATCCCTACGTTGGGAAAACACCAACTCTAACACCACCCTCCTCTGTGACATCAACACTGGTAGACCGCGACCGTGGATTCATGCTCCCATGCGCCGACAGGTGTTTGATTTCATTCACGGCCTATCACATCCCTCACGCCGTTCTGCTGCACAGCTGCTGAAGACGAAGTTCATTTGGCAGGGCATTACTGAAGATGCTAAGGATTGGGTCCACGCCTGTACTTCTTGCCAAACTTCCAAAGTACATCGACACACGGATACAGGAGTGGGCACCTTTCCTCAACTTTAGCGTCATGTCCCCCACATTCACGTTGACGGTGTCGGCCCTATAACCCACATCACAAGAACATCGTTACCTGTGTACCGTCATCGATCGCTCAACTCATAGGCCAGAAGCCATTCCCATGGAAACTGCATCGTCCGCCTCATGTACATCTGCCTTACTCTCAGGATGGATAGCAAGATTTGGTATCCCTGACCATATTACTTCTGAGAGGGGTACCACTTTCACCTCTCAATAGTGGACATCATTAGTGAATCTCCTGGGCATCACCCTACATCAGACAACTGCCTACAACCCCGCTGCCAATGGAATGGTTGAACATTTTTATCGCACCCTACAAGTATCCAAAGATATGCCATAATTATGAAATATATGGTAAATGTGCGTATTTAGACTGATATGGAGACTAATGCAGAGATCTCCATCCAAAAATATGCCAAAACCTAAATGAAGGAAAAGGATGCAAATTCAACAAAAAATGTTGATATATGCATCCTGCAACCATGAATGAAAGTAAGAAAACTCAGCAAACAGAAAAGAAAAATGAAAGCAAAATTGAAACAAAAAAAAAGAAACAAAAAAGCAAGCCGAGTATATACCGCGCTATGCACAAAAGGTCCCAAGATATGATGCCTTTCAACCCAAATATGCACATTTAGAGCCCAACTACAAAGAATGCATCTATAATGCAAGAGTTTGGTGCAGATATGGGGATAATTGCAGGTATACACACAAAAATAAATATGAAGGCGAAAGAGCAAATAAAATAGAAAAGTTGGATTTTTTAATGGCAGAATTCCTGGAAATGAAGAAAAGAACATCATATCAGAACAGGAAGGAAGCATGGGAAAATCTATATTACCAATATCAAATAATGGGGATGAAACACAAACTATAATAGTGATGAATGCACAGGGTTTAGTCATGAGTAACTCTAAAAGGAAAATAGAGTTCTTAGAAGAACTAACCCAAATTGAAAAAAATAGATATATTAAATATAAGTGAAATAATGGTATTCCCAAGAGACTGGCAGTGATGACCAGATAAAGGGTTTCCAAACATATAGATCAGACAGAACAAATAGGAATCAAGGGGGAACCGCAATATGGGGAAGAGACATAAATCAAGGAAAAGTCTGGGAAAAATACAGCAACACAGAATGTGAATTGATTGCGGTAGAATTTGAATTTGAAAAACTACTGAATATTGTAGTTTACAGACCCCTAAATACTAAGGAGTTTGACATAATAATAGAAAAAATAGATGATATATGTAAAAACCATAAAGATTGGAATATACTCCGATTCGGAGATTTTAACTTTCCTTTCGTGGATTGGAAAGAATGGATAGAAGAAAGTGGTTGTGTGTATATATATATATATATATATATATATATATATATATATATATATATATATATATATATATATAAAGAGAGTAATAGTAGCACATAAGATAAGAGGCAATTTGAAAAGCTTCAAGATATGCTATTAGAACATAATATGCAACAAATAAACCATATTCCAACAAGAAAGGAAAATGTCCTAGATCTAGTATTTGTGAATTAGGTAAATTATGTTAAAGAAATAATAGTGTATAACATGGGAATTTCAGACCACAATGTCATAGAATTAATAGTCCATTCAAAAGCAAGTGATCGCAAAGATAATCAAAGCACAAAACTTTGGGAAGGATATGGAAAACATAATTTTTATAGTAAGACTATGAAATGGTCTGAAATAAATGAAGAACTGGACAAAGAATGGAAAAATGTATTCGTAAGTGATAATATATAGGTAAATAGGACATACTGTACAAAATACTGGAGAAAATTGTTGAAAAATATGTACCGAAAAAAAACAATAAACAAAAGACGTGCATACCAAGAGACAGAAGGATCTTATTTCAGAAAATTAGAAAGTGGAAAAAAAATCTTGCAAAAGAAAAAAATGTATGGAAAATGGAAATAAAATGTAAGGTAGAAAATGCAGAACAAAAGATTATGCAATCGAAAGAAAATGAAAAAAGGGACTTAGAAGAAAGGAAACTTCAAAATATAAAAAGAAACCCCAAAGTATTTACTCCTATGCAAAAAGATGAATAAAGGGAGATTAGAAATAGGCCTTCTAAGAATTGAAGGACGGTTAACAAATGAAAAAAAGGAAATATGCAACATATTAGCAGAAAAATATTAGAGTGAGTTCACGCCAAGAATTGCGAATGAGAATAATGAAACAGAAATGAGAGAAGAAAATGTTGAATATCTAACGGATATAGATATTAATGAAGCAGATATTGTCAAGGCTAAAATCGAAATTAAAAAAGGATCGGCAGCCGGACCAGATGGAGTTCCAGCAATTTTGTTAAAAAAAAACTGCACACACTATCGAGAAGCCGCTTGCAATACTGCTAAAACAGAGTGTAGATATGAGCGAGATATATGTTAAACATAAATTAGCTTATAAAACCCCTATCTTCAAAAGTGGATCAAGACTAGAGGCAAGCAATTATAGACCTGTTAGTCTAACATCACATATTATGAAAGTGTATGAGAGGGTAATAAAAAAGAAAATAATGAATCATTTGGTTAAAAATAATTTGTTTAATATGGGTCAACAATGTTTTGTGCCCGGAAAAAGTACACAAACCCAACTGATAGCACACTATGAAAACATATACAAAAATATGATAAATGAAAAAGACACAGATGTGATCTATCTAGATTTTGCAAAAGCCTTTGGCAAGGTAGACCATAATATAATAGAGAAAAAAATGAGAAAGCATAATATAGTGGGAAAGATAGGAAATGGGTAAAAGAATTCCTGCAAAATAGAAAACAGATAGTGGTTGCAAATAACGAGAAATCAGATGAAGCTCAGGTAATATCTGGCGTGCCACAAGGTACGGTATTAGCTGCACTGCTGTTTGTTATTATGATCTCAGACATAGACTGTGATGTTAAAAACTCTGTAGTAAGAAGTTTCGCCGATGACACAAGAATAAGTAGAGAAATTACTTGTGATGAAGATAGGAACTCACTACAAAGAGATCTAAACAAAATATATGAATGGGAGAAGATAAATAGGATGGTATTTAACTCCGATTAATTCGAATCAATGAATTATGGAAACAGAGAAGGAATGGTATATGCATACAGAGGACCTAATAACGAGACAATCACAAACAAGGAAGCAATTAAAGACCTTGGTGTAATGTTAAATAGGAATATGTTATGCAACGACCAAATAGCAACACTGTTGGCTAAATGTAAAGCAAAAATGGGAATATTATTCAGACACTTTAAAACAAGAAAAGCTGAACACATGATTATGCTTTACAAAACTTATGTACGTAGTACACTCGAGTACTGCAATGTGATATGGTACCCACACTACCAAAAGGATATTGCACAAATAGAGAGTGTACAAAGGTCCTATACTGATAGAATAGATGAAGTTAAGGACCTTGACTACTGGGAAAGACTGCAATTTTAAAAATCTAAACAGTCTAGAAAGGAGAAGAGAACGCTACATGATAATACAAGCATGGAAGCAAATAGAAGGAATTACTGAAAACATCATAGAGCTAAAAATATCAGAAAGAGCAAGCCGAGGTAAATTTATAGTGCCAAAAAATATGCCAGGAAAACTAAGGAAGGCGCACAGGACATAAATCCACTACGCACCAGCATCGATAATGCAGCGACCATATAATGCGCTGCCAGCTCATCTAAGAAACATATCAGGAGTGAGCGTAGATGTGTTTAAGAATAAGCTTGATAAATACCTAAGATGCATCCCAGACCATCCAATACTGGAAGATGCAAATTACACCGGAAGAGGCATTAGCAACTCTCTGGTGGATATACGAGGTGCCTCACACTGAGGGACCTGGAGGAACCCAAACATAGAATAAGGCAATAAGGAAATAAGGCAACTGGTTTACTCAGCTGCCCTGGATCCTCCTGGGACTAAGGACCACTCCTAAAGACGCCCTCGATGTCTCGGGAGCTGAAATGGTCTATGGCGGCCCGTTGGTCGTCCCTGCCGAATTTTTTCTTTCCGCAACCTCCGACGACGACCTCCAGCGCATACGTCACGTCGTGGGAAAATTTACTCCATGCCGCCAGACTTAGAAGGTCCCAGCGACGCATCACATACCGAAAGCCTTGCACTCTGCAACGCACGTCTTCCTACGCAACGACACTAGCAAGCCACCGCTAACGCCCCCTTACACGGGCCCTTTCCTTGTAATCCGACGCAATCCAAAAGCATTCCTACTAAACATTCGTGGCAAAGAAGACTGGGTCTCCATTCATCGTCTAAAACCTGCTTATCTCCTGCCAGATGACCCGCCTACAGTTCGCCTCTCTAGATCAGGGCGCCTATTTAACATGTACAGTATGTCATTTTCAGGGGGGAGCCATGTACCACCCATGTGTTACGCGATAGTTCATAGTAACGACATTTCTCTTTTTTGTATATATTATCCTTTGTATCTTCGCTCTCCTCTCGCACTGACAGCAACTTTTATCAACCTGTATGCCTATTTCATTGTTAACAGAACTGGTTGCTGGTTGGACAAGAAATAGCATGTTTGTATTTTGTGACCTTCTTGCCGGGACCTAGTGTGTATATATACTCGATGTGTCTATAATAAGGTTACTCAATTGCATTCATCTCGCCTTTGGCTCACAACCTACTCTTGGCTCGTCACAGAACTCTAACCCAAGACAGTGGAAGACCATGGTACAGAGGCTATGGCACTACCCAAGACTAGAGAACAATGGTTTGATTTTAGAGCGTCCTTCTCCAGGAAGAGCTGCTTACCATAGCTTAAGAGTCTCTTCTACCCTTACCAAGAGGAAAGTGGCTACTGAACAATGACAGTGCAGTAACCCTTCGGGTGAAGAAGAATTGTTGGGTAGTCTCAGTGTTGTCAGGTGTATGAGGATAGAGGAGAGTGTGTAAAGAATAGGGAAATTAATATTTTGTGATATTCTAAAAAGCATTTAATCAATCAGATAATTGTCAGGAGTTATAGTGATTACAACCCTCCACCAAGGTTGAACCATTCCCATAATCCACCTAACTCTGGAAAGCCCCTCTCACCCAGACAAAGAACTCATCCAAAATCTAGTGACCTATTGCTAGTAACGAGGTCAGCTTCGATCAAATTTTCGTACACAAATAAATGAGCGAAAAGATGAATATTATTAATAACTACTATAACCCCGAATAGAAGATAAAAATCTCCCCTATATAATAAAGAACAAATTTCTGGATATATATATATATATATATATATATATATATATATATATATATATATATACATATATATATATATATATATATATATATATATATATATATATATATATATATATATATATACACACACATACGGTCCCGCTCGGCTTCCTCTGTTCCTCGGATAGAGAGGGAGAGATAATATACCTTGGTCAAAGGAGGATGCGTATGTGTGCATATCTATTATTCATTTAGCCATCATCTTTAACGGGTTGCATACACTAATAAAGAGAAAAATGGAAGCTAATGATAATGATAAGGTTAATAACAAGAAGATATTGCAGAGCAAGGCAACCCAGCTCTAGGAGGTAATCGAAGGACTTTCTCAGCTTCCTTTGAAGTCGCTTTCAAGCGATGCTCATAATAAGAGACTTTGACGGATCCTTTCTTGTCTGGAAAGTCTTGATGATTGGCCCTCTCGCGGATGGCTTTATTAAAAAAAGAGTTTTGCTTTTACTACTGATTTAGGTTCACTTGTTTTCATTTTTATATTTATCCATTTATCTATAGCGTTTATATATATATATATATATATATATATATATATATATATATATATATATATATATATATATATATATATAGAGAGAGAGAGAGAGAGAGAGAGAGAGAGAGAGAGAGAGAGAGAGAGAGAGAGAGAGAGGCAACATGACGATGGCCACTGCCACACTCTCTTATCCCTCTACCTGACTTTCTGTCAGATACATTCTTATTTATATATGAATATACCATTAAATCCATATGCTCGTACACACATATATATACATATATACAAAAACATAATATAAAGTATTTATCTTTAGGAAACATTACCGATATTTACTCTCTCTTGAGATCGATCCCGGACTCACTATTAACAGTGTGCGGTGTCTATGGGTCTTTAAGGAACGGTAATATAATTATCTGTGCTTTAGAAACTAAAAGGACATTGTGCTCACTCAATATAACCATCGGACTGGAAGCATTTTCTCTTCTTTTTTTTAAATGTCTTTATTAGGTTGATATTTAAATAACTTTTCCGATATCATAACCTTTCATTAATAACATGCTTTCCCGTCTATCTCCATCCTTTAGAAAATAATATCGCTTATGAAACTCCAAAACTTATCGTTAACTTTTGAAGATATAACTATTGGAAACTTGTAACCTTTTATTTCCAAGTTGCGAAGCCAAGATGACTCCGAGGGCTAATGTAGGTCTTTGATACGATCTCAAGTTTCCGCATTTCTTTATTACAAAGTTTTTGGATCTATTGACTTAGTAAGTATTAAGCAAGTCTCGCTTGGAAATATTCCTTATAATTATGATTGTTAATTTTATAGGAATTTTCAATGAAATAGATTATATTGAAATTTTTCATGTTTCTTTTAAAATTTGATGGTTTCATCATCGGAATGGAGTCACAAAACGGCTCATTTTTTACCTCTGCTGAATTAGGGTTTAGTTTAGATTTGTTTGTTTGTTATTTACTTCATTATCCAATACTGTGATAGCAGGATCTCTCAAACAAAAATGTTTGTAGGGATTCTTACAAAATCTCACAAAATATAGAATCTATTATTGGTGGTAATAATTACATTTTGGGAGAGATAGGAATATCCCTTTTAAGAGGAATGAATGAATGTACACACACACACACACACACATATATATATATATATATATATATATATATATATATATATATATATTTATATATATATGTATATATATATACATACACACACACACACACACACATATATATATATATATATATATATATATATATATATACATGAAATACCGTCTATGGGGCTCAGCGTGAGATCCGGGCAATTCATCTAAGGTCGACCAAGTTTGTCAGGGGGGAGGGGAGTGGGTTCGTCAGGTCCCCGATCCGTCTTGATATGAAAGGTATCTTCTTCTTCTTCTTCTTCTTCTTCTTCTTCTTCTTCTTCTTCTTCTTGTTCCACGTGAATATCTTCCCGAAGACTATTTTTTTATCCAACCAGAGTATTTCTTATCGTCATAACTCCCTTTATGCAAATCACCCTTTCTTGGAACCTTTCTCCTTTATATCCTCGTAAAAAAGAGATATAAAAGGGTTTATTTGCCCTTTGAGAATGGCTATCATGGGCTGGAAACATGAAAAATGTGCGGGGACATAAGGGATCCTTAAATCTTTTCGCTGGAGAACCTTTTCTCTTTAGGATTTAAATAACAATTTTTTATTTCTGAAAATGTGAACTTCACTCTCTCTCTCTCTTTCTCCTATAGTTTCTCTTTATTTGTTATCGCAGTCTCTGGTGTATCATTATATTCCACCATATCAGAGTTATAGAGATATTTCGCCATAGGCATTGCTAGCGATAAAGTACTGGAAACACTTTAGAAACTAAGTTATACATATATACATATATGTATATATAAATATATATATATGAATATATATATATATATATATATATATATATATATATATATATATTGTATATATATGTGTATATATATGTACAGAATATATATATATACACACATATATATATATATATATATATATATATATATATATATATATATATATATATATATAAACAAACCAGTAAGTCCGTATTGAAATTATAAGCTTTTTTATCTCTAAATATATTCTCAATGTCAAATCTGAAACTCTTATATCTTCAGGAAATTAACCAGCAACTTCGCTTTATATAAAAAAGATAGAGTTTTAACAGCACAAATCCAGTCTTAGTTGCACCAAGAAGCTAAGTCTTTCGAATGAAACTGATCTAAAAGCTATTTTTGTCTTGCCATAAGCTTAAATGACATTTTGTGCTCAGGCCATCTATTGCAAAGCCCTTGTTAAGAAATACTGAAATATTTTCAGGAATTTCCAAACCTAACTAGTGGCATAGGTGAGGTGTCCAAGATTTAAGTAAATACAAAAAACATAACACACAAGACTTCACGCCCTGATATGAACTTAATTCGGACTCGAGATCTAAAATTCCTTTTATCATGAAATGTAAGAACTATTCAGGAAACATGGCATCAATCAATAGGAGAAATACAACCCTCACTACAAAGCCCACCAGGTCTCCCCCAACTCCCATTTTGCAAAATCCACAAGGATTAGCCCAGCATGAAATTACTATACTGGTAAAAAAAAATGCCAGAAAACAAAAATTAAAAGAAAAAATAAACAATTGTATTAAATTACCTTTAAAACCAAAACAAGAAAAATTTACCTTTATATTAATAAAGGTGTGGTTAAACCACAATTTACATTCTTCGTTGGCTACATCTTTTCTCACTTTTATGTGGGGTTGATGTTTCTGCCCAGTGTTCTCCATCTACCTGTCCACACTTCATCATCGGTTAATCTCACAATCTTCACAGGCCATATTGGTTTTGGCTAACTTTTCAAAGCCAGATGCCTTTCCTGCCGCCACCCTCCCCATTCACCCGGGCTTGGGACTGGCACCAAGTTGAGGCTGGCTCGCCCCCCTCAGTGGCTGTAAACCCCACTTTACATTACTCTTACTAATACTTAACTATCCAAACTGTTCCCTACCATGGTTAATTAGCTAACTGCCTTCACATCGTCTTTCACCCACCTTTCCAATCACGTAAAAAAAAGAAATGACAAGAGTGCATGTGGATTGGCAGGTATTCTAATGTTTTATTTCAATCTCCGAAGAGCATATTTCAAGTGAGTTGCAAAAATCTTTCATCTGCAATTTAGACATATTTCTCGAACTGCGATGGAAGAAAACCTCTCTAAAAAATAGTAATCTATTCAATTAGAAATAGCTTCGATAGCAATAACAATTTGTCACTCGAAGATTATCGTCTTTTCTTGTATTCAGTTATCCTCTCTCTCTCTCTCTCTCTCTCTCCTCTCCTCTCTCTCTCTCTCTCTCCTTAAACT
>NC_090747.1:75227526-75235026 GCF_036898095.1 Palaemon carinicauda
CTGTGCTTGAAGGGTGGTCAGATATAATCTTATGCAACATGCATAAAGAACTAACTGAACGATGGTGCAAAGGATCAATATCCAGATCAGGAGTAAAAAATTTGATAGAATGTAAGTTTTTGTCAAACAAATTAAGAGGAGATTCAGCCACTGAAGATAGACAGGAAACCTATACCAAAACAAGACCGGATGAAACAATTAAAACACTTCTTCAGAATAGAGCAGTGGTTCTTAACCTTTTTCATCCCATGACCCCCCGGGACTAGTCAGAGTATTATTATGACCCCCTATAATAGAATTGGAAATAATGAACCTTGTCAAAGGGTCAAGTAAAAAAAATTACAGGAAGACCATGGTTTACTCCTATACAATTTTATTGGAAACACCATAGAACAAAACCTTGAAAAATTCCACTTTCCTAGCCTCTACAAATGCCATAAAATTATCAATTCCAAAGAACTACTCAACATCATACAAAATGGTTTATTCCTATACAATTTTATTGGAAACACCACAGAACAAAAACCTTGAAAAATTCCACTTTCCTAGCCTCTACAAATGCCATAAAATTATCAATTCCAAAGAACTACTCAACATCATACAAAATGGTTTACTCCTATACAATTTTATTGGAAACACCACAGAACAAAAACCTTGAAAAATTCCACTTTCCTAGCCTCTACAAATGCCATAAAATTATCAATTCTAAAGAACTATTCAACATCATACAAGATGGTTTATTCCTATACAATTTTATTGGAAACACCACAGAACAAAAACCTTGAAAAATTCCACTTTCCTAGCCTCTACAAATGCCATAAAATTATCAATTCTAAAGAACTATTCAACATCATACAAAATGGTTTATTCCTATACAATTTTATTGGAAACACCACAGAACAAAACCTTGAAAAATTCCACTTTCCTAGCCTCTACAAATGCCATAAAATTATCAATTCTAAAGAACTATTCAACATCATACACAATGGTTTACTCCTATACAATTTCATTAATGAAACAAGGTGAGGATAATGTAAATTTCGTTCACCTTGCAGCCCTCCCACCCATGGACGCTGACCAATGGCAAGGCGTCAGAGATATCACGTTATGCACGTAACGTATCACGTGACTTGGAGGAGTATCCGATTGAGCTATAATGGGAATTTAACGCTATTTTGGTAACACTGGCTATGGTTAATGTGCAGCAGACCACCCAACTTGTGACCAGTGTTGTACTCATCAAATTGGTAAAAGCCCTACTGGCTATTTCAAATACGTGTATAATGTATATGAAAAGTAAATTATTCTCCAGAACCCTTTGTGACCCCTTAAGAAAATCCCAAACGACCCCCCCCGGGGGTCATGACCCCCAGGTTTAGAACCACTGGAATAGAGTCTTATAAGACTTCCTTAATGATCACCAAAAGTCTTATAAGACTTCCTTAATGATCACCAAAAGTCTTATAAGACTTCCTTAATGATCACCAAAAGTCTTATAAGACTTCCTTAGTAAGCCTATTTTGTGCAATTAAAGAAGAATCAGATCGAAAGTGTTTCTCAATAGTAAAATCTGAAATCAACAATCACATCTAAAAAGAAAAAAAAGTCATAGGGTTGAAGAAACATGATCAATGCAGAGATCTGAATTTTGAGGAGCCACTGTCCTCGACCTACTTACAAACATACTTTGAGTTTTATTAGCATTCAACCTCATTCCCCATAATTTGCACCATGCACCAATTTTAGCTGGATCTCTATCAAGGGATTCAGCAACCCCTGATCTACATTCAGCAGATGGAATTGATACAAAGAGAGTAGCATCATCTGCATATGCAACAAACCTGTTTTCGAGGCCGAACCCCATATCGTGTTACTGTAGATAGTATGAACGTTAATGGGCCAAGAACAATAACGTGAAAAAAAAACAGATATCACATTCCTATAGTCACTTTGGCGGCCATCAACAACAACCCTTTGCAATCTGTTACTTAAGAAATTAGTAATGGTGTTACGAAAAGATGCACTTACTCCCAACTACTTGGGTTGAAAACAAGGGCCTCACCATTAACAAGGCCAAAGGGCAACACTAAAATCAAACCAATCATACGCAATTCCTGACCATAATCAAGGGATTTCTGTACAGCATCAGATATTGTAAGAAGGGCATCATATGCTCCGAGGCCTTTGTGAAAGCCGAGTTAGAACCTAGGAAACAGATGATTACCTTCAGTATACGTATTTAGATGTCTTCCCAGGGCGTTCAAAAACTTGAGATGATATGGTAGTTGTGGAAACTGGGAGGTACTCAGGCCTGACTAGAGCTTTCACAGACATTTATCTAATGGGGTAAGATTACCAATTATCCAACAAGTGCAAAAAAGAACCTCCTTTTGCTAACTTTGAAAAAATGACAGACAACCTTACAACTAAGACAACAGCAGTCTTTATAAAAAAAGGGGGAAATATATTTTGGGTTTACACCTCCATAAGCATCAAGGTCCATCAAGAGTGTTTTCATTTCACGGAACAGAAAAGCTAAACTAGTTAGTTTAGCCTCAGGAAAATAAGAATGAGAAAAATAGAGTTTCTCATTACTCTGCTTACTGTCTCAAATGATTAAGTGCGAAATACTCGGAAGATAAATTAGAGGGGAAAGCTTTTATATCAAGCAAAATCAGAACCAGCAGGGGCGATCAATATGAGATATCGTTAATCTCACAACAACATCAATTATAAGAAAGAGTGACGTGCAGGGTAACAGTACTGTGTGTGAGAGAGAGAGAGAGAGAGGAGAGAGAGAGAGAGAGAGAGAGCTAGCTTCATCGTCAAAAACTATTTTCTATTTATCAACAAAAGGTCACGTGATACGAAAGGTGCCCATTACTTCTCCATCTTCCTCATTCATCTCCAGAGACTAAAAACCGTCATACTTTTATCCAAGTAAAATTTCCCCATTAGTCTCCCTCCTAATCTCATCTCATGGGGACAAACGACCGACACATTAATTCACATTTTGGCAGAGAAATGTGGAGGAAAGATCATAAATTCATGGGAAGTCTGAAAGAGTTCTTGACTTTTTTTCTGAACATTATTCAAGTTTTATCTGCCAGGCAGAAAATTCTGCGCGCAATGAATTTCTGATATTTTGAGAGCGATATTTTGAGCAGGAAGTAGTTTGCTGAATGGTTTGTGACAAAACACATATTTGGTTAAAATTTTTTTAAGCTAAAAGCCTTAAATGATGTCTTCCGTTTACATGTACATAAACTGTATATACTCGTATGCATATATACATACGTACACTACACACACACACACACACACACATATATATATATATATATATAATACACACACAGTATTTGTGTGTGTGTATGCATATATGTGTATACCATGTGAAAATATATTTTTTTTTCATACTGAAAAGTAACCCAACAATATTTTTCGGATTGATAAAACACTATAATCTTTCTTATCAGAAAAAAAAATAATTTTTTACTACATTTATATTAGTTGATGCAATGGGTTTAGCAGAAATTCCCTTTTGATGAAAGTTATATTCCAAAATTCAAATGGGAACTATACCATCTACCTTATTCCTCGCACCTCAAATAAGAACAGGATTAATCACCCAATACTTGTTGTGATCATCATTATAAAAAAAAGGTGCAGAAAATGTTTAATTATACAGGGGCAAACCTTCATTTAATCTTCTTATACAAAAACCTTAGGATCAGGAAACATAACAGCTTTGTGAGACCTATTCCTAACCCACCTCCTAAAAATAAAGTATTAGGACTCAACTCCAAAGGAAAAGACGTATCAGGTTCTTGAAAGTGATAGGTTAAAGGATCCATTAAAACACAAGTAAGGAAAGAAGATTCCAAAATTGAGTCGCAAATGTGCTGCACAATGGCTGGTATTGCAAGTGATGCAGCACTAGTTGGGAATTATTGAGTAATTGCAAATACTCGTGAAAGAATTTGGAACACTTACAGTCTGTCTGTCTGAGAGAGAGAGAGAGAGAGAGAGAGAGAGAGAGAGATAGAGAGAGGAGAGAGAGAGAGAGAGAGAGAGAGAGAGATTCAGTCTTGCATACTTTTCCTGAAGCCTTTTCATGGAATGTAGGAGATACCCATCAGCCACTAATTGAAAGCCGATGTCTCGACAGCCCACCTTTATGGCGTGTCGTGCCTCTGTGGCAACAACTATACTTTGTCAGTAGGATATTAGAATATGCTTGATGATCTGCATGTGTGACAGCAGTTTGGAGTACCATATTCTTGCAACGAATTATTTTCCTTGGAAATTTCTCGAATAAAAGAACCAGTATTACTAAACATTTCATCTTTCTCTTTTAAGTGAGAAAAAAAAAATCAAAATGAAATTTATCATCTCCGAAATTTATATAAAGTTGAGTAAAATATAGAAAAAAAAATCCTTATAGACCCAAGAAAAGTATATAAAGCAATTAATACAGTGTAGATTATGTTAGATAGCTGAAAAAAATCTTTCTTGGCTTTACAGAACTTACTTAAGTTAAAAATTAAACGAAATATAAAAACAAACATTTTCTTTCACAACAAAAAAATCACTACTTACTGAATAATATTTACACTTGTTGGCAAAGAAAAGCAGCATTCATGATTCAAATGAAACGTAATGAAAACTCTTGTTTACAATTTACCGTTTGCAAGCACTTGTTCAAAGGAGGCCATGCGAAAAATGAGTTGATTCTCCTGCAATGTTTGCATTTCTCAGAGCGAGCGTCTCCAGAGGAATCTACCAAGCAAAGTGGACACCTTTAATGGCATCTCCAGTAACGATGATCTTAATATCACCTAATACAAGGTTTTCATCTTAGTGATATACAATATTTATACTGCCTTGCTGTGCATTCATTATTTCTTATATGTACATGCATATTTATAATACATATATATGTGTATATATATATAGATATATATATATATATATATATCTCTTTATATATATATACTGTATATATATATATATATATACATATATATATATATATATATGTATCTCTCTCTCTCTCTCTTTATATATATACTGTATATTTATATATATATATATATATATATATAGCTAGATAGATATATATATATACATATGTATATATATATATATATATATATTGCATGTGTGAAATATCATGTTTTAAGGGTATAGCCTTTAGACTACAAAATTCGATATAATATTTATTATTCATGCGCTTAAATTTGCATCTATAAGTTTTGAAAGCAACGGAATTATAACTCGCAGTGTGTCAAAACAAATTAAATATTGATATTTTTGTATGAAGTGATATATTTCGCTTGTCACTTACAGTAGAATCTTGTGGATGATAAACATCCAATTGTGTTGAATTTGTGATTCAAAATAAGCATGAATTTTTCCTTTTCAAAGCCTGGAATTGATTCTGCAGGTACCTTCAGTATTACTGAATACAAGACCAACACAACTTTTAAAATTCAAATAAGAGTAAAATTCAAAATGATCCTCACATTTAGCTGAATTCAAAACTAGTTAACGTTATGATTTCATATACACGTTCTATGCTCCTTTCAAAGATCAGTTTAATGCCTTGCCATTAATGATGTAGTTTGTTAGACAAGTTAGTTATTATTCTTTTATAGATATCGCTCATTATAGTAATGAAAAATAGGTTGAGCATATAGTTATGGGTGGTGCCCGAATTTTCCAGTTGGTTACTGCGTTATATTCTTGTATATTTTTCTTCTTTTTTTACATTTTCATTTCTTAAATAATATAGTTTGTATTTCCCAACTTTTAGGAGCGGTCGGTTATTAATGACTTTCGTTTCTCATTTATTTTTTCAACTTCTTGACTAATTACAACTCTTCGTGGTCATATGTTTTGGTTCTCTTTGATTCTGAGGCTTCTCATTTTGCAGTTGGTCTGTCAAGAGATCTCTTTTGCAGTATCCTTGGAGAGTGAAAAAGATCTCAAGGTTCAAGTCTCTCTCTCTCTCTCTCCTCTCTCTCTCTCTCTCTCTCTCTCTCAGCTATGTATTTCTATTGTTTCTAAGACTATAGCTTTAAAATTCCAACTCATAGTTCAATGGCTCGACGATTAGTATATCATCAATCTTGTTAAGATTGTACAGATAAAATCAAATAGTTACATTTAACAGAGCTTTTTTTTGTACAATGATGATCACAATGAAACTCTGCAATTTTCGGTTTTCTAATCTATGCATGTATTTGTTGTGAAACCTCAAACATTTTTGCTTAGAAAATGTACAAATAAACTACATTTAACATGAAATTCGAACCAATTATTGAAAGAAGAATGATTTCCACTCTTAAACTAATGTTACCAAATATTAATTTGTCAAATCTAGATAATTATAACTTTAAGTTAAATTATATGAAATCTACTGGTTATTATTCATTGTACAGAAGTGTATTGTTATAAAAAGTAAAAAGTATTCATTATATCCCTGATTTATTATCATCTCGCTTTGTAGGTAGTGAATAGTTCTTGAACTGGGAAGGTTTGGGGCCTATTTTGTGCTTGTCATGTATGGACAGAGGTTTGAAATAACTTGAGTTTATCTATTGTCAAAAGTTCTGCTCACTGTAATACTGGATCCTATACTGTTATATGGTGTAGTTTAATTATCCCCCTTTCTAAGACATGCATAATCTGGCATGAAAGTATAGTGATATAGTGAGAAGATATGAAAAGAGATGTATAGTTGTTTATCATAAGTAGTTCATAACGTTATTGCTGTTTTCTTATTCAAGTTACCCTTTGTACTGCAGCCATTTGGTGCACTGGAACATTTGGTATATGTATAAAAATCATAAATTAAGGTGTTATTTCAAGTCTATTGTCATGTGACTCTCTCTCTCTCTCTCTCTCCTCTCTCTCCTCTCTCTCCTCTCTCTCTCTCTCTCTCTCGCACACAAAGAAGGAGAAATTATGAAATATAATGTTTTTACTCTAAGCTATCCAAGACAGAACCACGTGATGTCACACACACACCCAATGCAGACCGCGGTCATTTTTGCTGAGTCATGTTGTGATAAAATTAGTGTTCTCTTTATTATCACAAATTTCAATCGACTAAATACTATCTGAATTTAGTGTCATCTTTAGAGTAATTGATGTTGCAAGGGAAGATGGACGTGGGATGGATCATGACTGATAATGAGTATACCTTTTCTAATTATTAAGTATAACTTTTCTAATTATTAAGTATACCTTTTCTAATCATATAATACGTATTCTAATTCCTAATTTCCTAAAAAATTGATTACTTCCTATAGTCAATTCTTTTTAGCGAGGCAGATTTGCACCGACTCGCAGCGGTGCCCTTTTAGCTCTGAAAAGTTTCCTGATCGGGAATTGGTTGGACAAGATAATTCTAACCAATCAGCGATCAGGAAACTTTTCCGAGCGAAAAGGCCACAGCTGCGAATCGGTGCAAATCTGCCTCGCTAAAGAAAA
>NC_090747.1:75240026-75245513 GCF_036898095.1 Palaemon carinicauda
TGTGTATATATACATGTGTATATATATATATATATATGTGTGTGTGTGTGTATATATACATATCTACACATATACACACACACACATATATATATATATATATATACACATATACATACATACATACACACACACACACACACATATATATATATATATATATATATGTGTGTGTGTGTGTGTGTGTGTGTGTATGTTTATGTGTGAGTGTGTGTTTCACCAGACATTGGTTGGCTCCAGAACAAAATTACAAAGTCACTGCCATATGTCTTTAATCGTGCATGAAGGCCAATGCAGTATAACTTCTACAATATCAGTTGCTTCATACATCTATGTCGAAGTAGACTAAGGCACTGCAGGTCTTTACAGGTCTTTATTCAACGGTGTGATTGCTAGTTGAAGAACCTTTTTATTACCCCCCATATACATAATCATTATTATTATCAATTCTAGCTAAGATACAACCCTAGTTGGAAAAGAAGAGATAATAGCCCAGATAGAATAGTGTCACTGAGTGTACCTTCAAACGAGAGATCTCTAACCCAAGATTGTGGATGACCATGGTACGGAGGCTATGGCATTACCCAAGACTAGAGAACAATGGTTTGATTTTGGAGTGTCATTCTAAAAGATCTCCTTTTCATAGCTAAAGAGACTATTCTACCCTTATCAAAAGAAAAGTAGCCAATGAGCAATTACAATACAGTACTTAACTTTTCGGTTATCTTAGTGTTGTCAGGTGTATGAAGAAAGTGGAGAATGAATGAAAAATAGGCCACAGTATTCGGTGTAGGCAATAGAAAAATGAGCCGTAACCAAAAGGGATTCAATCCATTACAATTTGGTCAGTTAAAGGACCCAATCTCCAGCGCTAGTATCTCAACGGGTTGCTGGTGCCTTGGCCAACCTATTACTGTTGGAAGTGTACTATGTTGGAAATGTGAACCCAATGATTATCCAGAAAGATGTAATATCCAAATGCACACAAATGCACTCTCTCCAAGCTATAAGACGTCGTGAACTAGATAATCAAGACGTTATCTCTCTCTCTCTCTCTCTCTCTCTCTCTCTCTCTCTCTCTCTCTCTCTCTCTCTCGATATAATTTGCATGAGACAAACGACGCCATATTGTGTACATTAACCTGATGGATGCATCATGTTGCCAGCCATCATTCATGCAAGGGGTATCATGCAAAGCCCATTGCGTTTTCGTAAGCTCTTGGTAAATGCATAATTTTTCAGTCGTGCCTGATATTTGTGCTGTTTTTGCATTATGACGTGATGGCAATTAAAGTATTATTATATTAATAATAATAATAATAATAATAATAATAATAATAATGTATTTATTAAATGGGTATTTTTTTTTTAAATGAATGAAATAATCGTAAGGGGAAAGACTAAATCAAAAGGAAATCATAAAAGAAAAGAAATGCGATCAAAGTTTGAGACTATGGAAGTCGCAAAAGGGTAAGAAGCAGGAAATATAATCTAAAGACCAAAATAAAAGATTGAGAAAAAATAAATAAAATAATACGTATGCGAGAAATTCTGAAAGAGAAGTAATAATGAAAGACTGGAGTAATGAAACGAAAATAAAAGAAAAATCTACTTCATAATTTTAAAAACCAAAGTAAAAATCAACAAAACGGTGAACTGAAAATTTTTAAAAGGAGCAAAGAGTATAAAAAGAACGTAATTTTTTAAGATGAGAAAATTTGGTAAGAATCTAAAGAAAAGGGAGCCATGAAAAAACATTACAAAATATAATCATACCATATATAACGCAATATATAATAAAAATTATATATGTATGCAACAAAAATAGACAGGAGAAAATAGTTTCTATTTCTGGAATTGATATAAATAAACATTCATAATTCTCATGACAACTTCGTTCCTAGTTGGAACTATAAATATCCTGCCCATATGCAGTCCACTTACAACTCCATCTAACTTTACAGAATGAGTATACCCTGATCTGAAATTGGAGACGGTACGTATCGTCCTTGGGGTTTGGACATTACATCTCAGCCCACATTTAGCTTATTTTGTTGTAATTTTTTACGATGCAGTCAACAGTGAAGACCGCTCATGAATGGCAGAGGTAAGGGACAGTAATAGTGCCCTGGTTAGCAGGACAATGCACGAGAGACTGGCCATATATATATATATATATATATATATATATATATATATATAATGTATAATATATATAATATATATATATATATATAAAATAGACCCATAATCTATGAAAAAGAATGTGGGTTTATTTCACTTATCATGCATACTCGGAAAAGTGTGTATTTTAATGTGTATATATATATATATATATATATATATGTATATATATGTGTGTGTGTGTAGGCCTATGTGTGTGATCAGCACCCAAGCCCCTCTCAATCCAAGCGAGGACCAGGGAGGACCAGGCAATTGCTTCTGAAGGTTCTTGTAGGTAGACCTATAGGCGCCCCCAAACCCGTCATCCTTACCTCACAAGGATGGTGAGGTTGCAGGCACTACAGGGAACTAACAAGCTTGAGCAGTATTCGAACCCCAGTCCAGCAAATCTCCAGGCAGGGACGTTTCCAATAGGCCACCAAAACCCAAAATAAATTAGTGCGAATTTCAGAGAACAAAGCTATTGGAATAAAAGACCTAAGAGATTCGAAAATAGAATAAGAATAGAAGAGGCCACAAAACCAGAATGAAGGTCCCGAGAGAAATCGTAAACATGGCAAAGCATTTACCGCTGAGCAGAGAGAAATTCTATCGCTCAATAAAACTTAGCGGAGTCTACATATTGGCAATACAACTGCAATACAATTCCCCCTCGATAAAAAGAAAGAAATAAATAGGACAGGAAATAGAAATGAAAAAGAAATAAACGTGGTAAAAAAGTTCTCGAAAATTGGGTTTCCCGTCTCACTGCCGATATCGGTTTTTTCCTTCATTTTATATCGTGAGGTTTACGGATTTCATCGTCTTTCTGTCCATTTACTTACACACACACGCACACACACAAACACACACACACACACACATATATATATATATATATATATGTATATATATATATATGTGTGTGTGTGTGTCTGTGTGTGTATATATATATATATATATATACATACATACAGTATATATATTATATATATATATATATATATACTGTACATATATATATATATATATATATACTGTAGATATATATACACACACACATATATATATATACATATACTGTACATATATATATATATATATATATACATATACTGTACATATATATATATATATATATATACTGTACATATATATATATATATATATATAAAACAAGTTTAAGGCAAGAGACCACAGAATGGTGAAAAGCAAAATTGTTTAGATCTAAGAAAAGAGAGAAAAATTAATTTCATGAACGAAAATAAACACTCCTGTAATGAAAGGAAAATCTGATAAGTTTAGTTTAGCAATACAAAACAGGTACTCCCGGCTACATGATGAAATAGAAGCAAGTAAAGAATAAATGAACAGTAATTTAACAAAATTTGTATTGAAATCAGCAAATGAGGGTAAAATCAAAGTGAGATCAAATAGAATTAGCAGAACTATCCAAATTAATAAACAAACCAAAAACCCAAGATATTCGTAAACACAATGCGACCAATATTGAAGAAATACCAAAGAAAGGAAGTGGCATCAAATTGATGAAAAGAAAACTTGGAACAGGGCTCCAACAGATGTTTGCTTTAAAGGATGAAAATGGAAATATTATCCACAATATATATGGAGTGATAAAAATTGCAGAGGAATTCTATACATTTCTATACAATAGTGATATAAGAAATAACTTCACCGATAGAAATAATGAAACACTTGAGCCAGTACCAAACGTAACAGTAGGAGAAGTAAGGAAAGCATTAAAAGGCGTGAAAAGAGGCAAAGCAGCAAGAAAAGATGGCCTGACAATTGATTTGATAATATATGGAATAGATTTCATAGTGATAAAACTGGCGAACTCTACACCAAATATCTGCAAGAATGTTCTATACCTACGGCTTGGAAAAACTTTATCGTTAAGCTAATTCCCAAAAGGGAGACACAAAAGTCTTGAATAATTACCGCTCAATATGTTTACTCTCCGTAATACATAAAATATTTACAAAGATGATATAGAAATACAACTAGGCTTTAATCAACCAAGAGAGCAGGCACGCTTTAGAAGTGGGTTTTCAATAATTGACCATATCCATGTAATTAACCAACTAATGGAAAAATCAACAGAGTATGACAAACCACTATGTATGACATTTTTAGACTGAGAAAGCATTTAAAACACCAGCAGTAATGAAAGTCCTTCAAAAACAAGGAATAGAAGAATCTTATGGTAGAATACTAGAAGACATCTATACAGAAGTACAGCAATCCTAAAACTACATAAACATCGTGAGAAAATTCCGATTGAGAAAGGAGGTAAACAGGGAGACTCCATCTTTCCTAAATCATTCACAGCATCTCTATAAGAAGTTTTTAAGAATTTAGATTGGGAAAATGTAAGAATTAATATTAATGGGGAGTACCTCAACAACTTGAGAGTTGCAGATGACATAATTGTGTTTAGTGAATCATGGGAGGAATTACAGTCGATGATAGATTTGAATACAGAAAGAATAAATGTAGGACTGAAAATGAATATAAGTAAAACTAAGATAATGCTCAATGAAAATACAGAGACAACAAATAAAAGTTATGGGCGAGCCTCTAGAGATTGTTAATGAATATATATATATATATATATATATATATATATAATTAATTAGGGCAGACAATAAGTGCTTCCCCAGGACACAGAACCGAAATTAAAGAAGGATAAGCATGGGATGGAGAGCATTTGGTAAACAAAATGAGATTATGAAAAGTAAAATGCCACTTGCTCTGTAAAGAAAAGTATCTAATGAGATGCTCCTACCAGTATTAACTTATGCATCAGTAACTTGGTGATTTACTAAACCCTTAGATCATAAGCTAATTACTACTCAAAGAGCTATGGAAAGAATAATATTGGGAATAACACTAAGATAAAAAAAGAGCAACATAGATAAGAGAGCAAACTAAAGCAGATGATATTCTAACAACATGTAAGAAAAATAAATGGACATGGGCAGGATATATATTGAGAATGACAGAAAATTGATGGACATTAGAAATAACAGAATGGGTCCCTAGAGATTGTAAAAGAAGCAGAGGAGAGAATAGAAGACTATGGATTGACGAACTAAGGAAGTTTGCGGCCATGGACTGGCACAGAAAGACCATTACCTGACGCAAGCGGAAGGACTTGTCTGAGGCCTTTGTTCTGCAGTGGACTAGTAACTCCTGATGATGATATATATATACATATATATATATGTATATATATAAATATATATATATATATATATATATATACGTATATATATATATATATATATATATATATATATA
>NC_090747.1:75245536-75283036 GCF_036898095.1 Palaemon carinicauda
AAAGAGGTCAAAGAACTTCTAATGCAAGGGGTGTGGAAGCTAAAAAGAGGTCAAAGAACTTCTAATGCAAGGGGTGTGGGAGCTAAAAAGAGGTCAAAGAACTTCTAATGCAAGGGGTGGGGAGCTAAAAAAAAGGTCAAAGAACTTCTAATGCAAGGGGTGTGGGAGGTAAAAAGAGGTCAAAGAACTTCTAATGCAAGGGGTGTGGGAGCTAAAAAGAGGTCAAAGAACTTCCAATGTAAGAGGTGGGGGAGCTAAAAAGAGGTCAAAGAACTTCTAATGCAAGGGGTGTGGGAGCTAAAAAGAGGTCAAAGAACTACTAATGCAAGGGGTGGGGGAGCTAAAAAGATGTCAAAGAACTTCTAATGCTAGAGGTGTGAGAGATAAAAAGAGGTCAAAGAACTTCTAATGCAAGGGGTGTGGGAGCTAAAAAGAGGTCAAAGATCTTCTAATGCAAGGGGTGTGGGAGCTAAAAAGAGGTCAAAGAACTTCTAATGCAAGGGGTGTGGGATCTAAAAAGAGGTCAAAGAACTTCTAATGCAAGGGGTGTGGGAGCTAAAAAGAGGTCAAAGATCTTCCAATGCAAGGGGTGTGGGAGCTAAAAAGAGGTCAAAGAACTTCTAATGCAAGGGGTGTGGGAGCTAAAAAGAGGTCAAAGAACTTCTAATGCAAGGGGTGGGGGAGCTAAAAAGAAGTCAAAGAACTTCTAATGCAAGGGGTGGGGGAGCTAAAAAGAGGTCAAAGAACTTCTAATGCAAGGGGTGGGGGAGCTAAAAAGAGGTCAAAGAACTTCTAATGCAAGGGGTGGGGGAGCTAAAAAGAGGTCAAAGAACTTCAAATGCAAGGGGTGGGGGAGCTAAAAAAAGGTCAAAGAACTTCTAATGCAAGGGGGTGTGGGAGCTAAAAACTTTCTAATGCAAGGGGTGGGGGAGCTAAAAAGAGGTCAAAGAACTTCTAATCCAAGGGGTGGGGGAGCTATAAAGAGGTCAAAGAACTTCTAATGCAAGGGGTGGGGGAGCTAAAAAGAGGTCAAAGAACTTCTAATGCAAGGGGTGGGGGAGCTAAAAAAAGGTCAAAGAACTTCTAATGCAAGGGGTGTGGGAGCTAAAAAGAGGTCAAAGCACTTCCAATGCAAGGGGCGTGGAAGCTAAAAAGAGGTCAAAGAACTTCTAATGCAAGGGGTGTGGGAGCTAAAAAGAGGTCAAAGAACTTCTAATGCAAGGGGTGTGGGAGCTAAAAAGAGGTCAAAGAACTTCTAATGCAAGGGGTGGGGGAGCTAAAAAGAGGTCAAAGAACTTCTAATGCAAGGGGTGTGGGAGGTAAAAAGAGGTCAAAGAACTTCTAATGCAAGGGGTGTTGGAGCTAAAAAGAGGTCAAAGAACTTCTAATGTAAGAGGTGGGGGAGCTAAAAAGAGGTCAAAGAACTTCTAATGCAAGGGGTGTGGGAGCTAAAAAGAGGTCAAAGAACTTCTAATGCAAGGGGTGGGGGAGCTAAAAAGAGGTCAAAGAACTTCTAATGCTAGAGGTGTGAGAGCTAAAAAGAGGTCAAAGAACTTCTAATGCAAGGGGTGTGGGAGCTAAAAAGAGGTCAAAGATCTTCTAATGCAAGGGGTGTGGGAGCTAAAAAGAGGTCAAAGAACTTCTAATGCAAGGGGTGGGGGAGCTAAAAAGAGGTCAAAGATCTTTTAATGCAAGGGGTGTGGGAGCTAAAAAGAGGTCAAAGAACTTCCAATGCAAGGGGTGTGGGAGCTAAAAAGAGGTCAAAGAACTTCTAATGCAATGGGTGTGGGAGCTAAAAAGAGGTCAAAGAACTTCTAATGCAAAGGGTGTGGGAGCTAAAAAGAGGTCAAAGAACTTCTAATGCAAGGGGTGGGGGAGCTAAAAAGAGGTCAAAGAACTTCAAATGCAAGGGGTGGGGGAGCTAAAAAAAGGTCAAAAAACTTCTAATGCAAGGGGGTGTGGGAGCTAAAAACTTTCTAATGCAAGGGGTGGGGGAGCTAAAAAGAGGTCAAAGAACTTCTAATGCAAGGGGTGGGGGAGCTATAAAGAGGTCAAAGAACTTCTAATGCAAGGGGTGGGGGAGCTAAAAAGAGGTCGAAGAACTTCTAATGCAAGGGGTGGGGGAGCTAAAAAAAGGTCAAAGAACTTCTAATGCAAGGGGTGTGGGAGCTAAAAAGAGGTCAAAGAACTTCTAATGCAAGGGTTGTGGGAGCTAAAAAGAGGTCAAAGAACTTCTAATGCAAGGGGTAGGGGAGCTAAAAAGAGGTCAAAGAACTTCTAATGCAAGGGGTGTTTGAGCTAAAAAGAGGTCAAAGAACTTCTAATGCAAGGGGTGTGGGAGCTAAAAAGAAGTCAAAGAACTTCTAATGAAAGGGGTGTGGGAGCTAAAAAGAGGTCAAAGAACTTCTAATGCAAGGGGTGGGGGAGCTAAAAAGAGGTCAAAGAACTTCTAATGCAAGGGATGGGGGAGCTAAATCGAGGTCAAAGAACTTCTAATGCAAGGGGTGTGGGAGGGAAAAAGAGGTCAAAGAACTTCTAATGCAAGAGGCGTGGGAGCTAAAAAGAGGTCAAAGAACTTCTAATGAAAGGGGTGGGGGATAGATGTCGCCAGCGAGGCTTTGGGGAAGGCACGGCGGCGTCTATGTTCTTTCTGATGCGTAAACTTAATTAAATACAAGTAAAAACAGGGCATTAAATACTTATCATAAATCCTAAACTCTTCCTTATCTTGACAGCACAAATGAAATCTTACAAGTTCCAACATGTAACTAAGCGCTCCCGAAACACGAGTCAACCTTTTACTTCTGCTTGGAGGATATCCTCGCAAGTAAAAGGTAATCATTATGAATATGGAAAGAAAGATTTGCTTATACTTCTACCTTTTGCTTCAGAGAATTACCTTGTACTTCTACCTTATGGTTACAAGGATATCCTTCATTTTTATGAATACCTCCCAATGTATTGGATTTGATCTTGAACCGATCTAGTCACGCAGGTACTGAATACCCTCACTAAATGACATTCAGTGGCCTAACAATATTGACATCGCCTCATGACTAGAAAATATGTCTCATAATATGCGAAATGTTTACTTATCGACAAACCATCAATTGTCTTCAATGATACACGCTTAAAGTTAATCAAAAGGTAATCCACGAAATTCCATCTGTTCTAAACATATTTATTTCGACTTTTATGAAAACTACCTAATTTAGTATGTGTCAATTTAAATACTGCTACAAAAAGAGTATTTAAAGACTTAAACCTCCGTCAAGACTGGGCAATATTTGCAGCAATTTACATTAAATTATTTCTCATCAACAGTTAATTTCCTTTTCTTCATCACATCTAATAATTATTTGTCTTGTTACCAGTCACGAGGTCCACTGTTAATTTTCTCTAATGAATTTTCGTATTACCTATTCCAACAAATACACCAACAGAGAAATAAATACATGAACAGAGAAACAAGCACACAAATAAGCAATCATACCTAACTACCTACGTTGAGGTAATTACTGAAACTTTTCTTTATGAATCCAGATGAATGTTAACCACTTATCATTAATCTTACTCCTTTAAGTTTGCCAAATTACATCTACTTTAATAAGATTAAAACTTTCAAACTTTGTAACAATGTTGACCGTGAAGAATTTAGCGTTGTAGCGTCATAACTAGCTAGTTAAGGCCATAATAACTTTGCCCTTAAAACCATGTTATTTCTTATAATACCGTAATTAGTTTGGAGTACCTGTAATTACGGGGATCTCCTCCCAAACCATCTGGAGGAGTTTTAATTTCACGATATTCTCAGAAGAGGTGTGGTGACTTTAGGCTACGTTGTTCAAAGTTTACATTAATTCCCTAATTTCTTTTCGCAAGGGGTCCCGATTTTTTCTAAATGAAATATCTTCAAATTCATCTGTAACAAAATGCACAGTATTTTTTATTTCGAACTGATATTGGCCATTAGCAAAAAAAAAAAAAAAAAAAAAAAAAAAAGAAAAGAAAAAAGGATTTATTGTTTTTCAGTTTGGTGGAGCATCTAAGCGATGCACAAACATGTATTATTTCGACTTTTTATAAAAAAAAAAATATATAGAGCATTATTAGAGGATTTTCTCATGCCCTGGTAACACAAAGATCAAGTACATTACATAAATAAAACAGATAGAGATAGAGAGAGAGAGAGAGAGAGAGAGAGAGAGAGAGAGAGAGAGAGAGAGAGAGAGAGAGAGAGAGAGAGAGATTGATTGATTGATTCAATCAATCTCTCTCTCTCTCTCTCTCTCTGATTTGAGAGAGAGAGAGAGAGAGAGAGAGAGAGAGAGAGAGAGAGAGAGAGAGAGAGAGAGAGAGAGAGTTTAACTTCCATAATAAACGTAGCTTAACCTGATTACAAATCTAGAAGATTCCTTAAAGTTAACTTTCCCATCCCCCATAATACACCATACTATAAACATCTATTTTATTATGTCTCTGGATTGTCATAACTGATCAGTGGTGTATATTAATCAAAAGCACAAATCATTACCGGCAATAAAAAATTAATTCTGTTTTCTTAAAAGTACTTTTCCACAATTACAAGCTGACAACAATAAGAACGGTATTTATTGTAGTGCTCGATGTAGGTACAGTATATAAATAAACTGGAAATGATATATAAAGCAAATAAAACATCAAAGTTAAAAGTTTTCAGAATAATATAAACGATCGAAATAATGTCCTGTTAGAAAAAAACACTGGAAGGGCATTGTTTTATCATCCACTTTGTATGGAACTAATATAATAAATCCACCAGGAACAGGAACGAAAAAGTTATAGAATATGGAAAATGGTTCTATTGGTGTATTAAAAAAAATAAAGCTATAGTAAAATAACAATAATATAAAACACTCGTATGACCGTAAAGGTTCATCGCTTATCTCTTTTAGTAATTTTTATTCTATCTTAATAGAACTTCAATAAATAACATCAACTACATACAGCCATATGCAATATTCCATTAAAATTTCATATCACTTAATTCTAATAATTCCTTCTGCCTTTTTTATTTCATTATTTTACCCGGTTTGTAGCCCTTGTTGAGTCAAAATGACTTTATGCAAGAACTCAACTCTTGTATAAAGGTAGTACCTGAGCAGATAATCATGATAAATAACATTATACCTTTCAAACACCCTACGATAATTACTGTTTTCCCAAGACGATGGTGACGACTGGAGAGAGAGAGAGAGAGAGAGAGAGAGAGAGAGAGAGAGAGAGAGAGAGAGAGAGAGAGAGAGAGAGAGAGAGAGAGAGAGAGAGAAGCATTAATCGTTACGCATAATGAATCCCAGTACGAGTGTGTCTGCCCCCTCGTTCCTACTCCTCAGTATTTACTAACATGGCTCCTATGATCCTCGCTCAACATACCAATCCACTGATGACCATGGAAGTTGTATCGCCAGTTCAAAGAATTAAGGAATGAAAATATGGTTGAAGGAAAGGGTGATTAATTAATGATAAAGAGGGTAGGGAAACAGATACTAAACAAAGAAACCCAAAGAAAATATGAAAGAAAATATGAATTCATGTCATAACAAAATGAAAGTAAAAATGCTAAAATAAATTAAAGGAAATTACGCGATATATAAATCAAACAAATAGGAAAATACCAGCTACAAAGACAGAAATATGAAAATATCATTCTACTCAAATGTAAGGGAGAAAAACGTAATACGAAAGAAAAGACAAAATTGAATAAATTTCTTCTTAAAATACATGAGGTAAAAACGAAAGAAAAATTTTATTTCCCGATATCCAATTACCCTGAGGGAAAACACCAGGAAAAGGAACAGTTATGCGGGAAATGTCAGTCTTTGGTAAACAAAAAAAAGTGCTCAACCACTGCTAGATCCGACAGGCCTCGTCTTTCAACTGAAGTTGTTTCACCTTTAAACGGGCCCGGTGATATCTTGCAATTTTGATTCCTGACCTCATGATCGACCTTACATTTTAGAATGCAATGTGGGAGCCTGGGCCGGAAGTGTAGGTCGCCACTAAAGGAGTTGGTTCCCCGTGAAAGGGTGATGGATATCCTAAGGCAACTCCTGACCAAATTCATCACTGTTGGAAGTTTGTGTCAAAGATTCAGTTAAATCAATGGTCGTTGGTTTATTAGTATTACTATTATTATATGCCAAGCTACAACCCTAGTTATAAAAGAAAGATGCTATAAGCCCAAGGGCTCCAACAGGGTAAATAGCCGTGCGAGGAAATGAAATAAGGAAACAAGTAGAATAGTATCCCCGACTGTACCTTTAAGCAAGAATTGGAAGACACAATACGACCGGTAATTACCATTCATTCCGGCGTGAATAAAATGTTGCACGCATACATTGAATTGTAATGCTTGAAAAAGCAACTCGCTAATTTGCAATCCAGGTTGTGGGTCGAATATGCAGAGCCTCGATGGCAAAGTCGATTAGGGTAGCAAACTCGGACTTCGTAGAAGTTTGTGGTGCGGGTTCAAATCCGCAGCCGACCAGTCAGAGGCAGACACTTTTCTATCCGTGTAGACACCCCAGGATTATGTATGTAATCGACAGATAGGTTTGCTTAAGGCAAATGGGTGTTACAGACTAATCCACACACAAAGAAAGCCACTCCAACACCTAAAATGATAACAGACGCCTCACACGTCTCGAACTGTCGACCTAATCACGCCAGGACTACTCACTGCTAAGAGGAAGGGCACTGGTGACTGGTACAACACATGAACATACGGTATCGGGGTCTTAGCGATGTCAGGCAGGGCAGCAAATCGGGACTACGGTCTACACCAAAGCCAAAGCAAAGTCCTACTAAAAGAAGGCAACCGTGCTTATCCCATATATACAAATGGGAAAAAAGCACGCCAGTAGAAGTTGTGAGAGGGACATGCAGAGTTCTACATAGGCTCAAGACGAAACTGTATGCATCTTCAACTTCAGCTCCAAACATCACAAAGAACTTAAGTGGTGCTCAAGAATAAAAAGGATTTATTTCTATATACAAACGCAATACTTAACCACGCCAAATAATTACTGAGATTTAGCAATTTCTTTCGCAAATGGAAGGCCAGTGTGTTTCACGTAAAGTTTCGTGATTATGTCTAAAGGAAATTACGTGGATGTTGATGAAATTAAAAGGTATGGAAAGCTAGAACTGAAAATACAAATAGACTACAAGGAAAAGAAAGCTAATAAAAACAGATCTTAATAGGTTACGTAAATGAAAGAAAATATCGAAATCAGCTTGAAAAAAAATGACCAGGCGTTTGTATGAAAATGCATAAATCGACCAAGCTCACATGGAATTTGGTATATGAAGACCTTAATGAGATTGCATCATTACTTTCAAGCAGTTGTAACATTCCCTTAATTCAATTGCAAACATTTTTGCGTTGCAAGAAATAGAGCTCACCTACTTGCAACACCATTCCGATGTGATATGAGTCACCCTAACTTTCTGCCTGTTGGAGGGGGGGGGGTATGCAGGGTAGGGGTGATTAAGATGTCTCAAATAACAGAAGTGATACAATATCAGGTTATATTAACCTCTTGGAAATGTCCTTTTCTCGCAGTACATTTGTCGGGAGTTCAAACCCGTTCAAGCCAAATAATTTCCAGTAATGTGTGTGCAACATTATTATCATTGTGGGGTAGGGACAGGGGGTTTAGGAGAGTTTAGTACACACCTGCACAGACATGAGTAGCCATTGCCTGGCCCTCCTTGGTCCAGTCTGAGTGGGGAGGGTGCTTAGTCTGTAGGTCATTGTTGTCTCCCATGTCTTTGTCGCTCATGAGTGACCTTTAAACTTTTAATATCGGGATCGAACCCTAGTCTTCAAATGAAATGCAAGCTGGCTTGGTTGGTAGTTCCCTTGCCTTTCTTTTGGACGAGTCTTCGGTTTGATCCTAATGTGAAGTAGAAATTAATCTAAAAGTTTTTTTTTTTTTTTTATCATTAACGCCGTTGATGAGTTTGCAAGGGAGCATGTGGGTTATGGTACTGAATGAATATAAAACAAAGTTTTCATTATAAAAAAAATAAGGTAATGAAAATATTTGCTTTCATAATCTACCCCTGAAAATATATGAAGATCTTATATTGACATTAGCTTAAATAGCCGAAGGCTCAAAGTGAATATTGTTATACTATTTAATGGATATAATTAAAGCTGCTAATAAATATGGAAGCCAGTATTATTAATATTCCAAATTTTGAAATGGAATTAATCAATTTGCAAGTCCAAGTTAATAAGGGTATCTTAAAAAAAAAAATAAATAAAAAAATAAAAACGCCCCAAGTCAGATAATTTTGAAATATACAAGTTTTGAAATAATTAAATGAAAACATAAGAAAACTAGCCAACAGCATATTTACAGATTATAAAGATTTCTAGATTTTAGAGACTTTCTTTCGAAAAGATTAAAAAATTCTCTGAATTTTACAAGAAAATTGAATGAAAGGAAAACTAAATTACAGAAAAAGGCTTTCATAGAAAGGACAGATTCCGTAACCTAGAGAAACGTCTTTACATTGTTACAGAGATTATAAAGTTTTGTAAAAGAAAGAAATACATTCATAAAAATTTACAAAGCTTATTAGAATATAGTGAAATTACAAAGATCTCTGATATCCGCATAAATAAATAAATAAAATCTAGTATCTAACTGTTTTACCAGACATACAGCTGACTGAAGCCTTAAAGGGGATTTTGAACGCGCTTTCTTCTTCCGTTTCTCAATTGACATCATTCTATCCTTTAATGAACGGGTCTATGACCTCCATCGGGTCTGGGCTTGATAAAGATATGTGATTACTCGTCCCATATACCTCTATATTTCTTAATAATTGAGGAATCTTATCTATTGAATAACTTTGAATTTGCTTTAATTACGTGACTTGAATGAGGGAGTAAGTGTTAGGAATGACGACTAGGTCAGAGTAGCATAATTGAATTCGAAACCAGGGGGAGAGAGAGAGAGAGAGAGAGAGAGAGAGAGAGAGAGAGAGAGAGAGAGAGAGAGAGAGAGAGAGAGAGAGAGCTTTTAACACACATTACACGATTTCCACTACGCTAAGCTACTTTCATGTCCGATTTCTGCTGTTAAATTTCCCAAAAGACGGTATTATAAAAGGTCACAGAAGTAAGAGGATCAAAAACCTCTTTGCAGAAAGACACTATTTTTCGGGGAAAAAAGAAAAAAAAAGAAAAAAATATATATATGTCAGGGATCTGAAATTACCAATATTTCTGCGCAAAGCCTTTGCGTCTTGCATTTTTTTTTCGGATGGACGGCAAATGTGACCAACGTATACCTGTATACGCACTACCATATACACACGCACACATATGTATACATGCGTGAGTATTTGTAACTATGTGTGCGCATTTAAGTATGTACAGTATATATGTATATCCTCATGGAAAATTTACTAATATTCCAATCCTGATAATAAACTCCATTAACCAAAGTTAGACTTTGTTCCCCATAATTGATAAGTCTACTGTTTCCTATGAGAGACGGACTCAAATCTCTCCCCATTCTCGTTCATTCATTCATTCCCACAATCAGTAAATCAAGGCGACAGTGCTGTCGGCTTCGTTCTTATGCATTGCATTAGCTTATAGAGCGACGTGCAGGAAAAGCTGTATCGTTGTATTCTATAGTGTGATTTCACAAGGCTAAAAAAATATTTGTTTTTTTATAAAAACAATGTATCCTATGAAAATACTTGAATACATTTATATAGTTTTCGGTATATATTTTCACTGTTCATCTGTCACATTGATTTACACCTTATTTAGTAAACTAATTCACCAGCTATGTCAAAAATTACGTTAACTTTCAAATACTTTGGCAAATAATTGGTACTTATCATATATGAATTACATTATGTTTCACTGCATTTCTTCTCCAAGACTGGTTAGACGGAATTCGTGATCCGAAGACTATTTGAACAAGTTAAGCACTACAGTAAGGAAGTAGCCCAAGCATTTCTATCCACGTCTCAGATATGGAAATAAGAAACTCGTGTTTATTGTCTTTCTCTCTCTGGGTACACGAGTACGAGTCAGCCAGGAATAAAAGATCTACTGTTCAACATAGTGTACATGTTTAGTCAATGCTGTTACAAAACCATGTTTATTTTTTACTATACTATTTTTTATACTTTGTTTAAAAAACAAACCATAATTTTTATCATATTTATTGACTACGTGCTGAAAATGTTCAGCAATTCCCGCAATCAATAATTTGAAAATGTAGGAATAAGGGATCGAGACAACTTGAAACAAAGAAAACTTAGAAGATTCGCCAACATAGTGATCAAAATACAAACTATTCTTGATAATTCGTCATCACTGTTAACTATAATGTCACGTATTTAAAAATGTATCTACTTCCATACTTATATATATATATATATATATATATATATATATATATATACATATATATATATACTGTATATATATATATATATATATATATATATATATATATATATATATATATACATATATATTATATACAAATATATACTGTATATATATATAAATATTTATGTGTATATATATATATAAATATATATACATATATATTATAAACAAATATACACTGTATATATATGAACATATATACTGTATACATAAATATATATACATATATATATATTATATACAAATATATACTGTATATATATAAATAAATATACATATATATATTATATACAAATATACACTGTATATATTTATACATATTTATATATAATATATATAGATATTATACATACATACATATATATATATATATATATATATATATATATATATATATATATATATATATATATATATATATATATATATATACACGTGTGCGAGTGCGCGCGAGTGTGTGAGAATACATGTATACGAAACCATGCCGATATAATATGTCCCTTATCCAAATTGCGAAAAGATAGAAAGTCAAGTAGAATCAGGAGACCGGAAATAAATGCTAAGCCCGACGGAAATGAAATTCGTCTAAGCTCTAAGCGTTAAAGGCGATGTCAACAACTCTAAGCAACAACCGACCGAACAATTTCGCCTGTCGAAGGAAATGGCAACGGGGCCAGCATCCGTGAAGGGACAAATCTCGGGCCATGATTGAAATGGGTCATAAACTCGTTCCATTTCTTGGAAGCAGTATGAATCCAGCTGCTCTTTTTAGTTGACTTGATAAATTTTAGAAATACAATCTATGCTTATTTGAATTATGGTATACAGTGTATGGGTCATATGACCGTGTGCCTAAGACCTGGTGAGACCCTCAGCACCAAGTTGCACCTGGCGAAAATCATTACAACTACACGATAAAGTAAAACTTGCATGAAAGTGTGACACCAAGATGGAAGAAAAGTAGCAGGAGTTATCCTAAAGTATATGGCTTAAATATGGTTGGAGATAGGAGCCGACAGAAAGATGCTAATACCTTTTACCAATGCCTACAGTGACCCACGTGAGTCTGAATGAATTTGAATTAATCTTATAGGTCTATTTATCAAGCGTCTCGTATATCATTTCTCAGATCTCCTTGAAGCTTTGGAGAGGCGATGTACGAACTTATGTGAGGTAGGATAAGTTATTACCAGCTAACCTTTGCATTAGGGAATCTATACTGATAATCTGAGAGAGAGAAACATTTAAATATTTCAATATCTTAGAACCATTTGCTACGCAGTAATAAAAATATGATTTTTTCTAAATGCCTGAAGGATGAACTAATACCTCTGATCCTGCCAACACATTTTATAAGCAAATAAATAAATAAATGAATAAATAAATAGATAATAAATTTCAGGAGGAAATTATTTCTATTAAACGTAATATTGTGTTGATTTTTGCCATTCTACAGTATATATATATATATATATATATATATATATATATATATTATACATACATATACATATATTCTATATATATTATATATACATATATATTATATATAATATAATATATATATACACATAGATATACAGTATATATATATATATATATATATATATATATATATATATATATATATATACACTCACATATTTATATCTACATATATTCTTATACATACATATATCTATATATGTATATATACACATATATAAATATATATATATATATATATATATATATATATATATATATATACACACATATATATATGTATATATATATATATATATATATATATATATATATATATATATATATATATATATATGTATGATAAATTCAACACAATATCGTGTTCAATAGATATAAATATCGACCTGGAATTTATTTATTTGTTTCTGTGTAAAATGTGATAACGGGGTCAGAGGCGTTACTTTATTCCTCTGACAATTAAAAAAAAAAATCATATTTCTATTACTGCGTAGCAAATGGTTCTAAGAAATTGAAATGTTTAAATGTCTCTCAGATCATTAGTATAGATTAACAACAAACTAAAGTAGGGGATATTCTAACAAGTGTGAAAAAGAAATGTAAACGGGCAGGACACATAATGAAAAGGACAAATAATAGATATACATTAAGAATAACAGAATGGGTCCTTTGAGATTGGAAAAGAAGCAAGGAAAGGAATAGAATATGATGGATTGACGAACTAAGAATGTTTGCGGGTGTAGAATGTCATAGAAAGACCAAAAACAAACGCAAGTAGAAGGACATGTCTGAGGCCTTTGTTTTGGAGTGGACTAGTAGCGGCTGATGAAGATGACGATTTATATGTGTATGTATATATATATACATATATATATATATATATATATATATATATATATATATATATATATATATATATATATATATATATATATAAACTAGTTCATAATCAATAAATCAAAACATTTTTTCATCCACGAATCCAATTTTCTCTTTCTAGGAAAGGAAAAAAGGTTCAAATGGAGGCTCAGGCGTGGCGCTGGACAGCGGCTGTAGCAGTAGTGTTCTTCATGGCCACCCTGGGTTGTGGACCTCAGGGCTCGGCTGCTCTTCGCTGCTACAAATGCAACAATTGCATCAAATATGAACTGAGTCAGTCACAGCACTGCGCTTCTACAGACACGCATTGTATGGTAAGGCACAACTACTTTTTTTCAATAGTTATGAGATTCTTCCTGTTTTTAATCGATTTCTCAATCTCTTGAGACATAGATCGGTAGGGTAAGCAATTTGATGACTTTATTCAACAGAGGGTCAGTGATATAAGATGTGCATGGGTAATACAACTCCGGTTTAGACCTTGACCTCTTAAAACATCAGCTTCATAATTTCAAAACTTAAAACTTAGTAGATAGGTGAAGAAACAGACACACAGACAGAAAGAAAGAGACGTTAACAGACACAGAGGTTAATAGCCAAATTATTCTTATCAGTATGCCCAAAGCATAAAAAGTTGAATCTTAACACGAGTTATAGACTACCTTGGATGTAGGCTACAAAGGAATGTGCCCCGAGTGTTTTTTTTTTTTTTATTTTTTTTTTCCAATGTGGCCCACGTCTCCTCTTTAACATTACATTTTGCAAAAACTATAGTTTTCAAAAAACAAGCTTGATCCGAAAAGTACTTTGCAAGGAGTTCTATCATTTCAATCACTTAAGTTTGTCACCCAATGTTAAAAAAACTTCGTTATTTAAGGGAATAAGAACCAACTTAAACCAAGTAAGAGTAGGATTTTTAAGCTAACAAGAGTGGTTTCAAATGTTTGAGGGAGTTAGAGATGAACATTCCCTAGATGCACAATATTCTACCTGATATCTATCTTCTTTCTGTTTTATGCCATGAATATATTTCTTAGTTACTTTATTAATCGGATTACCTTTGTTACTTGCTCGAGTTTGGCTTCATGTATCTTTTCCTTCTATTAGGTATGTATGTATGTATGTATGTATGCATATATATATATTTATATATTTATATATCTATATTCATATATATATACATATATTTTAGATATATAATATATATATATATATATATATATATATATATATATATATATATATATATATATATATATATATAAATATATATGACTGCACTCAATTTTTTATAGTAAGGTATGTACATTGAGAACGACAACTATAATACAAATTATAATGATAATAATTATAAAGACAAAATTATTCTTATCAGTATTTTTTTGCGTAGCACAAATGAATCGATATACTGTATAACCAATTCTCAAACAAAATGCAGGAAAACAAAATTTACTTGACATATCAAAAGCATGAGGCAACTATACAGAAAAACTGTAAATATCAACCCCCTTCTTATAGCATTTGTGTACTAATAATAACGATAGTAACAATAATAATAACAATAATATCAGTATCTTCTACTAGCCCAGAATAGAGAGTCAAAATAACAAGATTTAGGGAATGGGAAAATAAGATGAAAGAGGAAAGCCATGGCAAAATATACCTTATTAAATTCATCTCATAAATTCTCAAACTTCCTTTCATAAAATGTATGATACTACGTTGCATGCAAGAATCGGAAGCGAGTCTTATAAATAATATTCTCTTATATACTCGCGCTGGAAAAGTAATTTCCTGCTGCTATTCGCAAAGGAGAATGGAAGTAAGGGGAGGAACGGAGATTAGAATTATTGTAAAAAATGGTTATGCATATGATATTCTTCATATATAGCTAGATATATATATATATATATATATATATATATATATATATATATATATATATATATATATATACATATATATATAAATTATATAAATATATATATACATATATATATATATATAAAGTGTATTCATATATAACGGTATATATATGTGTATGTATAAAAAGAAAAAGAGATAATCATACAATAACTTTTAAATTATGCAAATCTCTCCTTACCTACTACACATATATATAATATATATATACATATATATACATATAGTATATATACATATACAGTATATATATATATATATATATATATATATATATACATATGTATATATATACATATATATATATATATATATATATATATATATATATATATATATATATATATATATATACATATACATATACATATATACAAATATATATATATAATATATAATATATATATACATATATATACATACATATATATACAGATACATTTACGTATATACATTCACACACACACACACACACACACATATATATATATATATATATATATATATATATATATATATATATATATATATATATATATATATATATATATATATGACCAGTGTCCATAAGAACATAGCAAATGCTGCATATGAAATATTTTAGGTAGTAAGTGGGCCAGGGCACCAGCCACCAGTTGAGATACTAACACTAGAGAGTTATTGGGTCCTTTGACTAGTCAAACAGTTGTACATTGGATCCTTCTCACTGGTTACGGCTCATTTGCCCTATGCCTACACATGACCCGAATAGTCTGGCATATTCTTTACAGATTCTCCTCTGTCCTCATACACCTTACAACACAGATTACCGAACAAATTTTCTTCTCTCAAGGGAATAACTACTGCACTGTTAATTGTTCAGTGGCTACTTTCCTCTTGGTAAGGGTCTAAGACTCTTTAGCTATGGTAAGCAGCTCTTCTAGAAGGGCACTCCAAACTCAAACCATTGTTCTCTTATCTATGGTAGTGCCATAGTCTCTGTACCATGGTCTTCCACTGTCTTGGGGTAGAGTTCTCTTGCTTGAGGGTACACTCAGGCACACCATTCTATCTTATTTCTCTTCCTTTTATTTTGTTTTTTAATTTTTTATAGTTCATAAATAAAAACTTTATTTTAATGTTATTATTCTTAAAATATTTAATTTTAATTGTTAATTACGTATTAACGTCCTCTTGTAATTTATTTTTATCTAATTTCCTTTCCTCACTCGGCTATTTAACCTGTTAGGAGTCCTTGGGCTTAGAGCATCTTGCTTTTCCAAAAAGGGTTGTAATAATAATAATAATCTGATAAGACATATATATCATTACAACACTTCCTCCCTCTTAGCTTATAAGGAGGACAGCAAAAGTCTTAACACTAAAAAAAAGACTACCGTTCAGTCAAGTGTTGCGTCGCGAACTTGTGTTCAACAAGTTGCGAGTCTTCGACGTTTCCACATCCTAAGGTAATTTCAGTACGATGAAACTTTACAAAATTAAACCCCATTTGACCTTCATTAACTGGTCGTTTCCCAAGCCATTCTCACACACGTACTTCTATTATCTCAAACATGTATCAAAGGACATTAACCTTAATGGCTTTCGAAACTCAGCACATTAAACTAGTCGACAAACTACAATTTCCAAGGCTGCCAACTTCTAAAGTTGTTAGATATTGGTCGATTTCCCTAATCAAAAGTCAGTTTAATATCGCACAACACTGATACATAGGATAACGTATTTTGTTCCATTAGAGAATATCTAAAATTATATACCGCACAAAAAAAAATACAATGAAGAATGGAAAATCTTTTGCAGCGGGACTGCCCAGCACAGTTCAAAGGCAAGAAATACAGGCCTAGAAAGTTTTATCATCTTTAATTTATATTAAAGAGAAAAGGGGAAGAGATACAAGGTCACCGGTAAATATTTTGATTTTGCTCTGCAACAAGGAAATATTTAAGTAAGTTAAAACACAAATTGGAAATATACTTAACAGTAGAATTTACCACATGAAGTTAGTAAGCTATCAACATGCAACTTTTTCATTGCTTAACAGGAATCCATTGGGATATTCTTGTATATATATTTCATGTTCGAAGGTTTGATATGATCTACATTGCCTTTGCCGATGAAAATGCAGTCAAATTCGAAAGCCAGCCGAAACTCTCATACGTCACTTATGGTCAGCGAACTATTGACTCTAAATCTACACAATGATCCCATTTTAGTGGAGTTTCAACATCAGCTGCATCGGATTCAATTTACTGAATATTGTGTCATATGACCCAGCGCTGGGACTGAGGAGTCCATTCAGGGGTCATGTACAAGTGGAGTAAAACCAGCAATTGTATTACGCATTAAAATTTAGAAGAGGTTGGGCAGCAAGATAAAACAAAGGAAATGAGAACAGAGGTAAAGTAGGGAGAATGACAAATATGGTTTACATATATCTGAATAGCTGGAAAGGCCATCAATGTAGAATATAAGATATTACCATCTAGTGATTGATTGCATTGCAACAATTATCTATGTGGAAATACGCCAGATTTTTTTCTAATATTTCGATTATTAGATAATCTTATGCTTGAATGCTCATCATCCTAACCTGTCTATGAAAAAGGTTTCCAACTGAATCCCAGGACACTGTTCTACTATGACTTTCAAAGAGTCGTAACCTGATGGTGGTACTATTCAAGAATACTTTAAGCCTTTAATGTATTTTTATCACAAACAAAAAATGGAATTAAGCAACCAATATACATGCCGATATTCTTATCATTTATCTCCATGATAATGGGACATTAACATTAAAAGCAAGGAAGCCTTTCTTTTGGAAGTGTATCTTTGGATTCAAAAGCAGGGTAGTATAGAGGAGGGTTGGTGAAACAAGGCCCTGCTACTCTTGGGACAGTAAGTGCCACACAGCACCTTTAAGACAGCATAAGTCTATAAACCTCTTTTAAAGGCCAATGGAGAGACAGGCAAGCCTTGGGATGTATGAAAGAATGTTTAAATGTATAGTATATTTCCCGGAGGTAAATGTTACTAGACATCAACACAAGAGATAAGTGGAGAAATTCTTAAACAAGATCAAGGAAAACTCAGAAAACACCAAAATCCTAATAAAGAAGGGAGACGAGATAAAATAAGCATAAATTTCCAAAACAATAAACAAACTAAAAGTAACAGGGTTTCAACAGATATTTGCATTAAAGGATGAAATTAAATTATTACAAAAAAAAGAGATGGAGTGATAAAAATTGCAGAGGATTTCTATACAATAATATACAATAATGATATAAGAAATAACTTTGTCAATAGAAATAATGAAACACCTCAGCCAGTCCCAAAAGTGACAGTAAGAGAAGTTAAGAAAGGAGAAGATGACCTAACAACATGATTTAATAACAGATCGAGGAGACTTCAAAGTCGTAAATTTACTCTCAGTAATATAAAAAAAAATAATATTTACAAATATCAAATTACCCCGATTAGAGAGAGAGCTAAACTTCAACCAATAAAAAGAGAAGACAGGCTTTAGAAGTGGGTATTCAACAACTGACCATATCCACGTAATTAACCACCTAATGAAAAAATCAACAGAGTACGACAAACCACTAAGTATATCATTTATACACTATGAAAAATCTTTTAATATTGTCAAATACATCAGTAATAATGAAATCACTTAAAAAAAGGTGAATTTTATGCTAGGACATTCGAAGATATATATACAGGAAGTACAGTTGCAGTCCAAAAACAACATGTAGTGAGTTACTTCCGATTGAAAAAGGAGTTAGACAGGGAGACTCCTAAACTATTCACAGCGTGCTTAGAAGAAATTTTTAAGAATTCATATTGGGAAAATGTAGGAATTAACATTTTCGTGGAATACCTTAACAACTTAAGATTTGCTGATGACAGTTCTATTTAGTGGGTCATGGAAAGAATTGCAAAAGGTGAGAGAAGATTGGAATAGAGAAAGCAGAAATGTAAGATTGAAAATTAATGTGATTAAAACTAAGATAATGTTCTATGAAAATGCATGGACAACAAATAATGCTTATGGACGAACCTCTGGAAATTCTTAAGGAATATCCATACTTGAACATGAAGTGTTTCAACAAGTCATGTGACCGAAATTGAAAGGAAGATAAGTATTAGAGGGAGATATTTTAGGTAAACAAAATGAGATTATGAGAAGTAAAATGCCACTTACTCTAAAATTAAAAGTATTTAATCAGATGGTCCTACCAGTATGAACTTATCCATAAAAAATTTGGAGCCTTACTAAAGCCTTGCAAAATAAGCTGGATACAACTGAGAGAGCAATGGGGAGAATGATGATAGGAATAACACAGACAAAATAAAAGGCGATGAGAATATAAGATCAAACTAAATTAGGTAGTAGGTTGGTTAGAGCACCAACCACCTGTTGAGATATACCTCTAGAGAGAATGGGGTCCTTTGACTTGCCACAATGTACTACATTGGATCCTTCTCTACAGTTACGGTTTATTTTCCATTTGCCTACACACACACCAAATAGTCTGGCCTATTCTTTACATATTTTCCTCTGTCCTCATACACCTGACAACACTGAGATCACGAAACAATTCTTCTTCACCCAAGGGGTTATTGCACTATAATTGTTCAGTGGTCTCTTTCCTCTTGGTAACGGTAGAAGAGACTTTAGCTATGGTAAGCAGGTCTTCTAGAAGGACACTCCAAAATCAAACCATTGTCCTCTAGTCTTGGGTAGTGCCAGAGCCTCTGTACCATGGTCGTCCACTGTCTTGGGTTAGAGTTCTCTTGCTTGAGGGTACACTCGGGCACACTATTCTGTCTTATTTCTCTTCCTCTTGTTTTTGTAAAAGTTTTATAGTTTATATAGGGGATATTTTTTGGAATGTTGTTACTGTTCTTAAAATATTTTATTTTTCCTTTCCTTTCCTCACTTGGCTATTTTCCCTGTTGAAGTCCCTGGGCTTATAGCATCCTGCTTTTCCAACTAGGGTTGTAGCTTAGTAAGTAATAATAATAATAATAATAATAATAATAATAATAATAATAATAATAATATGTAAAAAGAGAAATGGACATGGGCAGGACATATAATGAGAATGACAGATATGGTGATGACATCAGTAGGCATTAGACGTAAATATATTGATGGCAAAAGTAGGCTTTAGACGTAACTATTGTCGAAGGAACAAGTAAACTTAACATGTGAATAAGGAGATGTCACAAGTAGGCTTAGCATAAATATGATGCAATGGCACAAGTAGGCTTTACATGTAAATACATTGCTGGCACAAGTAGGCTTTTCAAAAATATATGGAGATGGTCCAAGTAGGATTTATGCATAAATATGGTGATAGCACAAGTAGGCTTTATACATAAATATGGTGATGGCACAAGTAGGCTTTATAAGTAAATATGGTGATGGCACAAGTAGGCTTTATACATAAAAATGGTGATGGCACAAGTAGGCTTTAGAAGTAAATACATTGAAGGCACATATAGGCTTTATACGTAAATACAGTAATGACAAAAGTAGGCTTTAGACGTAAATGTGGTGAAGGCACAAGCAGGCTTTAGACGTAAATATGGTGATTACATAAGTAGGCTTTAGATGTAAATATGATGATGGCGCAAGTAGCCTTTACACATGGCATATATATGGTGAAGGCGCAAGTAGGCTTTACATGTAAATAAGCTGATGGCACAAGTAGCCTTTAGACATAAATATGGTGATTATTATTATTATTATTAATATTAATATTATTATTATTATTATTACTTGCTAAGCTAAAACCCTAGATGGAAAAGCAGTATGCTTTAAGCACAGGGGCTCCAAGAAGGAAAATATCCCAGTGAGGAAAGGAAAAAGGAAAGTAAAATATTCTAAGGAAAATGCCAACATTAAAATGAATATCTCCTAAATAAACCATAAAAACCTGAAAAAATCAAGAGAAAGAGAAATAAGATGGAATAGTGTGCCCGAGTGTATCCTCAAGCCAGAGAACTCTACCCCAAGGCAGTGGAAGAGCATGGTAAAGTGTCCTCCTAGAAGAGCTGCTTACCATAGCTAAAGAGTCTGTTCTACCCTTACCAAGAGGAAAGTAGCCACTAAACAATTACAGTGCAGTAGTTAAACCCTTCAGTGAAGAGGAATTGTTTGGTAATCTGTATTGTCAAGTGTATGAGGACAAAGGAGAATATGTAGAGAATAGGCCAGACTATTCAGTGTGTGTAGGGAAAATGAAAATGAGCTGTAATCAATAAGAAGGATCCAATGTAGTACTGTCTGACCAGTTAAAAGAACCAATAACTCTCTAGCAGTAGTATCTCAGTGGTTGGTTGGTGCCCTGGCCAACTTACTGGGCTTCAGCCGTAACTATGGTGATGGCGCAAATAGGCTTTTGACGTAAATATGGTGATAACACAAGTAGGGTTTTGACGTAAATATGGTGACAGTACAAGTATGATTTAGATGTAAATATGGTGATGGCACAAGTATGCTTTAGACGTAAAAATGGTGATAACACAAGTAGGCTTTAGACTTAAATTATGGTAATGGCACAAGTAGGCTTTGGATGTAAATATGGTGACGCCACGTGTAAGCTTTAGACATTAAATATGGTGACGGCACAAGTATGCTTTAGATGCAATTTTGGTGGTGCCACAAGTAGACTTTTGACATAAATATGGGGAGGGCACAAGTAGGCTTTAGACATAAAGATAGTGACGGTACAAGTAGGCTTTAGATATAAATATATTGATGGCAAAAGTAGACTTTAGAAGTAAATATGGTGATGGCACAAGTAGGCTTTAGATGTAAATCTGGTGTTAGCACAAGTATGCTTTAGATGTAAGTTTGGTGGTGGCACAAGTAGGCTTTTGACATAAATATGGGGAGGGCACAAGTAGGCTTTAGACGTAAAGATGGTGACGGTACAAGTAGGCTTTAGACGTAAATATGGGATGGCTTGAGTAGACTTTACACATAAATATGGTGAAGGCACAAGTAGACTTTAGACGTAAATATAGTGATGCCACAAGTAGGCTTTGGATGTAAATATGGTGATGGCACAAGTAGGCTTTAGATGTAAGTATGGTGATGGCAAAAGTAGGCTTTAGATGTAAATATGGTGATGACACAAGTAGGCTTTAGATGTAAATATGGTGATAGGACAAGTAGGCTTTAGATGTAAATATGGTGATGGCACAAGTAAGCTTTAGATGTAAATATGGTGATGGCACATGTAAGCTTTAAAGATTTAAAGGTCGCTCATGAATGGCAGAGGCAAGGGACAGTGACATTGCCCTAGCAATCAGGACAATGCCCTAGAGACTGACCATATATTATATGATCAGTGCCCAAGCCTCCTCTCCACCCATACTAGGACCAGAGAGGGCCAGGCAGTGGCTGCTGATGACTCAGCAGATAGACCTATAGGCTCTCCCAGACCCCCAAACCTTAGATCACAAGGATGGTAAGGTTGCAGACACTAATGGCACCAACGAGTCTGAGTGGGACTCCCCCATCTGGCAAACACCAGACAGAGACGTTACCAATCAGGCCACAACCCATAAGGTGATGGCACAAGTAGGCTTTAGACATAAATACACTGATGGCACAAGTAGGCTTTAGACATAAATACACTGATGGCACAAGTAGGCTTTATGTGTAAATACGGTGATGGCACTTGTAGGTTACGCATCTAAATACAGTGATGGCACAAGTGGGATTTAGACGTAAATAAGGTAATGGCACAAGTAGGCTTTACATGTAAATAAGGTGAATGCACAAATAGGCTTTAAATGTAAATAAGGGGATGGAAAAAGTAGACTTTACATGCAAATAAGGTGATTGGACAAGTATGCTTTACAAGTAAATAAAGTGATGGCCCAAGTAGGCTTTCCACTTAAATAAGGTGATGGCACAAGTAGGCTTTACAAGTACATAAGGTGATAGCACAATTAGGCTTTACACGTACATAAGGTGATGGCACAAGTAGGCTTTAAATGTAAATACATCGAAGGCACAAGTAGGCTTTACATGTGAATACGGTGATGGTACAAGTATGCTTTAGACGTAATATGGTGAAGATACAAGTAGGCTTTAGTAGTAAATATGGTGATGGTACAAGTAAGCTTTACCATGGCTTTACACAAATACAGGCCTGGTCAGTGGGGGAAGAAGTCAGCATATACAGGTCGTTTAATATGGGGACACATAAGGAATGAGTTTAGTTGTGACAAGACAGATCTGATTATGCCCTCAGGCTAAAGGGACACTTGGCCATCAACAATTCTTCTTTCTCTCGCATATCACTTACTGAACATAAACACTTTGTTTCTCTTTATAGTCTACAGCTGATAATCCTCATAGAAAAATTAAGGGATAATACACACACAAAAAAAGGAGACGATTTTCAATAATTCGGCTAAGAAAATTAGACAGAGAAAAGAGTAATAAAATTAAAATAAAATTTTCCTGTGGCAGTAGCCTAATTCCAGGATCCACTAAATCCAAACTATGCTTGCATACCACAATAAACAATAATCTTAACAACTCAATTTCTAAAAATAAAAAGGCAAACATTTACGGCAATTCAAAATTATATTATACTATCTTTTGAACAATCGCCTGATCTTGCTATACATTTTCTTTACTTGAGGTATTTGACGGATTTAATTTTTAATTTTGACTGTCAATGTTGGCCATTTTCTGAGATAAGTTTCTTTCCAGTTGTCTGATAGAAGAAGGATGTCTTGGATTCAATATAATTAGACCTGAAGTGTAGCTGGCACACATCATAAGTGTTTAAATGCAATATCACTAGTGTTAATACCACGTTTTAGTCTTGGATTCAATATAATTATATCTGAAGTATAGCTGACACACATGAAGTGTTTAAATGCAATATTAAAGTGTTAATATCACGTTTTATAAAACTAAAGAGAGAGAGAGAGAGAGAGAGAGAGAGAGAGAGAGAGAGAGAGAGAGAGAGAGAGAGAGAGAGAGAGAGAGAGAGAGAGAGAGAGAACAACCGAAGGGTGAGGAAACAAGAATTGGAATAAAAGAAATCGAAGGGAGACTGAAGTAGTCAGCAGCAAAGGAAAAAAGGGTGTGAATACCCAAGTAATTTTGTAAACAGTTTGGTAATCTTTTCATCATCATACAAGAAACTGATATTCTGTGACTAATACCACATGAGAAATATAATGCAATTATAATTTTTACAATAATAAACACGGTACTTCACCTACTATTATAGTTGGGAACATATTGGGCTCCCTTGATAGTGTGCAACCACTTGGCTTTTTATTAATCAGCATTTGGAAAGAAAAACACTCACTTTCGGTCCATTTTGGTAATTCCCTTTAAAATTTGGTATAAAGGAACAAAAATGGCCTTAGCCTGGATTCCAAAACGGTAAAATTTTCCATAATAACAGCAGAAAACTGTGGAGAAATAAGGGGATACCCCTTTATTCACAGCCTGTAGCACCACTATGAAAGCACTACTCGTGTAACATCAGATCACAGCCTATAAAATCACTATGAAAGCACTACTCATGTAACGCCAGATCACAGCCAATAACACCATTATGAAAGCACTACTCGTGTAACGTCAGATCACAGCCTATAACACCGCTATGAAAGTACTACTCGTGTAACGTCAGATCACAGCCTATAAAAACATTATGAAAGCACTACTCGTGTAACGTCAGATCACAGCTTATAACACCGCTATGAAAGCACTACTCGTGTAACGTCAGATCACAGCTTATAACACCATTATGAATGCACTACTCGTGTAACGTCAGATCACAGCCTATAGCACCACTATGAAAGCACTACTCGTGTAACGTCAAATCAGAGCCTATAGCACCACTATGAAAGCACTACTCGTGTAACGTCAGATCACAGCTTATAACACCATTATGAATGCACTACTCGTGTAACGTCAGATCACAGCCTATAGCACCACTGTGAAAGCACTACTCGTGTAACGTCAGATCACAGCCTATAGCACCACTGTGAAAGCACTACTCGTGTAACGTCAGATCACAGCCTATAGCACCACTATGAAAGCACTACTCGCGTAACGTCGGCTCACAGCCTATAGCACCACTATGAAAGCACTACTCGTGTAACGTCAGATCACAGCTTATGACACCATTATGAATGCACTACTCGTGTAACGTCAGATCACAGCCTATAGCACCACTATGAAAGCACTACTCGTGTAACGTCAGATCACAGGCTATAGCACCACTATGAAAGCACTACTCATGTAACGTCAGATTACAGCCTATAACACCGCTATGAAAGCACTACTCGTGTAACGTCAGATCACAGCCTATAGCATCAATATGAAAGCACTACTCGTGTAACGTCAGATCACAGCCAATAGCACCACTATGAAAGCACTACACGTGTAACGTCAGATTACAGCCTATAGCACCACTATGAAACCACTACTTGTGTAACGTCAGATCATAACCTATAGCACCACTATGAAAGCACTACTCGTGTAACGTCAGATCACAGCTTATAACACCATTATGAATGCACTACTCGTGTAACGTCAGATCACAGCCTATAGCACCACTATGAAAGCACTACTCGTGTAACGTCAGATCGCAGGCTATTGCACCACTATGAAAGCACTACTCATGTAACGTCAGATTACAGCCTATAACACCGCTATGAAAGCACTACTCGTGTAACGTCAGATCACAGCCTATAACACCTCTATGAAAGCACTACTTGTGAACGTCAGATCACAGCCTATAGCACCACTATGGAAGCACTACTCGTGTAACGTCAGATCACAGCCTATAACACTACTATAAAAGCACTACTCGTGTAACGTCAGATCTCAGCCCATAGCACCACTATGAAACCACTACTTGTGTAACGTCAAGATTCACAGCCTATAACACCGCTATGAAAGCACTACTCATGTAACGTCAGATCACAGCCTATAACACCATTATGAAAGCACTACTCGTGTAACGTCAGATCACAGCCTATAACACCGCTATGAAAGCACTACTCATGTAATGTCAGATCACAGCCTATAACACCATTATGAAAGCACTACTCGTGTAACGTCAGATCACAGCCTATAACACCGCTATGAAAGCACTACTCGTGTAACGTCAGTTCACAACCCATGGCATCACTATGAAAGCACTACTCGTGTAACGTCAGATCACAGCCTATAGAACCACTATGGAAGCACTAAACGTGTAACGTCAGATCACAGCCTATAGCACCACTATGAAACCACTATTTGTGTAACGTCAGATCATAGCCTATAGCACCACTATGAAAGTACTACTCGTGTAACGTCAGATCACAGCTTATAACACCATCATGAATGCACTACTCGTGTAACGTCAGATCACAGCCTATAGCACCACTATGAAAGCACTACTCGTGTAAGGTCAGATCACAGGCTATAGCACCACTATGAAAGCACTACTCATGTAACGTCAGATTACAGCCTATAACACCGCTATGAAAGCACTACTCGTGTAATGTCAGATCACAGCCTATAACACCACTATGAAAGCACTACTTGTGTAACGTCAGATCACAGCCTATAGCACCACTATGGAAGCACTACTCGTGTAATGTCAGATCACAGCCTATAACACTACTATAAAAGCACTACTCGTGTAACGTCAGATCACAGCCTATAGCATCACTATGAAAGCACTACTCGTGTAACGTCAGATCACAGACTATAGCATCACTATGAAAGCACTACACGTGTAACGTCAGATCACAACCTATAGCACCAATATGAAACCACTACTTGTGTAACGTCAGATCATAGCCTATAGCACCACTATGAAAGCAATACTCGTGTAACGTCAGATCACAGCCTATAACACCATTATGAATGCACTACTCGTGTAACGTCAGATCACAGCCTATAACACCACTATGAAAGCACTACTCGTGTAACGTCAGATCACAGGCTATAGCACCACTATGAAAGCACTACTCATGTAACGTCAGATAATAGCCTATAGCACCACTATGAAAGCACTACTCGTGTAATGTCAGATCACAGCCTATAGCATCACTGTGAAAGCACTACTCGTGTAACGACATATCACAGGCTATAGCACCACTATGAAAGCACTACTCATGTAACGTCAGATTACAGCCTATAGCACCACTATGAAAGCACTACTCGTGTAATGTCATATCACAGGCTATATCACCACTATGAAAGCACTACTCATGTAACGTCAGATCACAGGCTATAGCACCACTATGAAAGCACTACTCATGTAACGTCAGATTACAGCCTATAGCACCACTATGAAAGCACTACTCGTGTAATGTCAGATCACAGCCTATAGCATCACTGTGAAAGCACTACTTGTGTAACGTCAGATCACAGGCTATAGCACCACTATGAATGCACTACTCATGTAACGTCAGATTACAGCCTATAGCACCACTATGAAAGCACTACTCGTGTAATGTCAGATCACAGGCTATAGCACCACTATGAAAGCACTACTCATGTAACGTCAGATCACAGGCTATAGCACCACTATGAAAGCACTACTCATGTAACGTCAGATTACAGCCTATAGCACCACTATGAAAGCACTACTCATGTAACGTCAGATTATAGCCTATAGCACCACTATGAAAGCACTACTCGTGTAATGTCAGATCACAACCTATAGCACCAATATGAAACCACTACTTGTGTAACGTCAGATCATAGCCTATAGCACCACTATGAAAGCAATACTCGTGTAACGTCAGATCACAGCCTATAACACCATTATGAATGCACTACTCGTGTAACGTCAGATCACAGCCTATAGCACCACTATGAAAGCACTACTCGTGTAACGTCAGATCACAGGCTATAGCACCACTATGAAAGCACTACTCATGTAACGTCAGATTATAGCCTATAGCACCACTATGAAAGCACTACTCGTGTAATGTCAGATCACAGCCTATAGCATCACTGTGAAAGCACTACTCGTGTAACGACATATCACAGGCTATAGCACCACTATGAAAGCACTACTCATGTAACGTCAGATTACAGCCTATAGCACCACTATGAAAGCACTACTCGTGTAATGTCAGATCACAGGCTATAGCACCACTATGAAAGCACTACTCATGTAACGTCAGATCACAGGCTATAGCACCACTCATGTAACGTCAGATTACAGCCTATAGCACCACTATGAAAGCACTACTTCTGTAACGTCAGATCACAGGCTATAGCACCACTATGAAAGCACTACTTGTGTAACGTCAGATCACAGGCTATAGCACCACTATGAAAGCACTACTCATGTAACGTAGGATTACAGCCTATAGCACCACTATGAAAGCACTACTTCTGTAACGTCAGATCACAGGCTATAGCACCACTGTGAAAGCACTACTCGTGTAACGTCAGATCACAGCCTATAGCATCACTATGAAAGCACTACTCGTGTACGTCAGATCACAGCCTATAGCATCACTATGAAAGCACTACTCATGTAACGTCAGATCACAGCCTATAGCACCACTATGAAAGCACTACTCATGTAACGTCAGATCACAGGCTATAGCACCACTATGAAAGCACTACTCGTGTAACGTCAGATCACAGCCTATAGCATCACTATGAAAGCACTACTCATGTAACGTCAGATCACAGGCTATAGCACCACTATGAAAGCACTACTCATGTAACGTCAGATCACAGGCTATAGCACCACTATAAAAGCACTACTCGTGTAACGTCAGATCACAGCCTATAGCATCACTATGAAAGCACTACTCGTGTAACGTCAGATCACAGGCTATAGCACCACTATGAAAGCACTACTCATGTAACGTCAGATTACAGCCTATAGCACCGCTATGAAAGCACTACTCGTGTAATGTCAGATTACAGCCTCTAGCATCACTGTGAAAGCACTACTCGTGTAACGTCAGATCACAGCCTATAGTACCACTATGAAAGCACTGCTCATGTAACGTCAGATTACAGCCTATAGCACCACTATAAAACCACTACTTGTGTAACGTCAGATCATAGCCTATAGCACCACTATGAAAGCACTACTCGTGTAACGTCAGATCACAGGCTATAGCTTCACTATGAAAGCACTACTCATGTAACGTCAGATCACAGCCTATAGCACCACTATGAAAGCACTACTCGTGTAACGTCAGATCACCAGCTATAGCACCACTATGAAAGCACTACTCATGTAACGTCAGATTACAGCCTATAGCACCACTATGAAAGCACTACTCGTGTAACATCAGATCACAGCCTATAGCATCACTGTGAAAGCACTACTCGTGTAACGTGAGATCACAGCCTATAGCACCACTGTGAAAGCACTACTCATGTAACATCAGATCACAGCATATAGCACCACTGTGAAAGCACTACTCGTGTAACGTCAGATCACAACCTACAGCACCACTATGAAAGCACTACTCGTGTAACGTCAGATCACAGCCTACAGCACCACTATGAAAGCACTACTCGTGTAATGTCAGATCACAGCCTCTAGCATCACTGTGAAAGCACTACTCGTGTAACGTCAGATCACAGCCTTTAGCACCACTATGAAAGCACTGCTCATGTAACGTCAGATTACAGCCTTTAGCACCACTATAAAACCACTACTTGTGTAACGTCAGATCATAGCCTATAGCACCACTATGAAAGCACTACTCGTGTAATGTCAGATCACAGGCTATAGCACCACTATGAAAGCACTACTCATGTAACGTCAGATCACAGCCTATAGCACCACTATGAAAGCACTACTCGTGTAACGTCAGATCACCGGCTATAGCACCACTATGAAAGCACTACTCATGTAACGTCAGATTACAGCCTATAGCACCACTATGAAAGCACTACTCGTGTAACATCAGATCACAGCCTATAGCATCACTGTGAAAGCACTACTCGTGTAACGTGAGATCACAGCCTATAGCACCACTGTGAAAGCACTACTCGTGTAACATGAGATCACAGCCTATAGCACCACTGTGAAAGCACTACTCGTGTAACGTCAGATCACAGCCTACAGCACCACTATGAAAGCACTACTCGTGTAACGTCATATCACAGCCTACAGCACCACTATGAAAGCACTACTCGTGTAACGTCAGATCACAGCCTACAGCACCACTATGAAAGCACTACTCGTGTAACGTCAGATCACAGCCTACAGCACCACTATGAAAGCACTACTCGTGTAATGTCAGATCACAGCTTAAAGCACCACTATGAAAGCATTACTCAGGTAACGTCAGATAACAGACTATAACACCTCTATGAAAGCACTACTCGTGTTACATCAGATCAAAGCCTGTAGCACCACTATGAAAGAAACTACTCCTGTAACACCAGATCACAGCCTATAGCACCACTATGAAAACAGTACTTGTGTAACGTCAGACCTTTCTTACCCGCCTAATGACCCGGCCTCCACTTGACTTTACACGTAAGTAAGCTTTAGACGTGCATAAGATGATGGCACATGTAGGTTTTACATGTAAATATGGTGATGGCAAAAGAAGACTATAAAAGTAAATATGGTGATGACACTAGTAGGCTTTAGATGTAAATATGGTGATGGCACAAGTCGGCTTTAAATGGAAATATGGAGAGGGTGCTAGTAGACTTTGAACGTAAATAGGGTGATGGCACAAGTGAACTTTGGACGTAAATACGGTGATGGCATAAGTAGGCTTTAGACGTGAATATGGAGATGGCACAATTAGGCTTTGGATGTAAATATGGGGATGGCACAAGTAGGCTTTAAACGTCAATATAGTGATGGCACAAGTAGGCTTTAAGATGTAAATATGGTGATGGCACAAGTAGGATTTAGATGTAAATATGGTGATGGCACGAGTAGGTTCTATAGGCTTTGGATGCAAATATGGTGATGGCACAAGTAGGCTTTAGACGTGAATATGGTGATAGCACGAGTCGACTTTAAACGTAAATATAGTGATGGCACAAGTAGGCTTTAGATGTAAATATGGTGATGGCTCAAGTAGACTTTAAACATAAATATAGTGATGGCACAAGTATGCTTTTAGATGTAAATATAGTGATGGCACAAGGAGGCTTTAGGTGTAAATATGCTGATGTCACAAGTAGACTTTAAATGTAAATATGGTGATGGCATAGCCTAAGTAGGCTTTAGATGTAAATATGGTGATGGCACAAGTAGACTTTAAAAGTCAATATTGTGGTGGCACCAGCAGGATTTGGATGTAAATATGGTGAGGGCACAAGTAGGCTTTGGGTGTGAATATGGTGATGACACAAGCAAGTAGGCTTTATATGTAAATATGGTGATGGCACAAGTAGGCTTTAGATGTAAATATGGTGATGGCACAAGTAGACTTTAAACATAAATATGGTGATGGCACAAGTAGGCTTTGGATATAAATATGGTGATGGCACAAGGAGGCTTTATATGTAAATATGGTGATGGCACAAGTGGACTTTAAAAGTAAATATGGTGATGGCACAAGCAAGTTTTGGATGTAAATATGGTGATGGCACAAGTAGGCTTTATAGGCTTTGGGTGTAAATATGGTAAAGGTAAAAGTAGGCTTTAGACATGAATATGGTGATGGCCCAAGTAGGCTTTGGATGTAAATATGGTTATGGAACAAGTAGGCTTTAGATGTAAATATGGTGATGGCATAAATAGGCTTTATATGTAAATATGGGGATGATACAAGTAGGCTTTGGATGAGAATATGGTGATGACACAAGTAGGCTTTATAGGCTTTGGATGTAAATATGGTGATGGCACAAGTAGGCTTTAGACGTGAATATGGTGATGGCACAAGAAGGCTTTAGATGTAAATATGGTGATGGCACAAGTACATTTTAAACATAAATAATTTGATGGCACAAGTAGGCTTTGGATGTTGATATGGTGATGGCACAAGTAGGCTTTAGATGTAAATAAGGTGATGGTACAAGTAGGCTTTGGATGTTGATATGATGATCGCAAAAGTAGGCATTAGACATGAATATGGTGATAGCACAAGTAGTCTTTAGATGTAAATATGGTGATGGCACAAGTAGACCAGACGTAAACGTGGTGATAGCACAAGTAGGCTTTAGACATAAATATGGTGATGGCGCAAGTAGGCTTTAGACATAAATATGGTGATGGCGCAAGTAGGCTTTAGACATAAATATGGTGATGGCTCAAGTAGGCTTTAGGCATAAATATAGTGATGGCACAAGTAGACTCTAGACGTAGGCTTTATACGCAAATGCGGTAATGGCACAAATAAGCTTTACACGTAAATACGTTGATGCCACAAGGAAACTTTTTACGTAAATATGGTGATGTCACAAGTAGGTTTTACACAAAAACGATGATGGATCCAGTAGGATTTAGACATAAATATGGTGATGGCAAAATCAAGCTTTAGACATGAATATATTTATGACACAAGTAGGCTTTGACTATGAATACATTGATGGCACAATTTGGCTTTAGTTGTAAATAAGTTGCTGGCACAAGTTGTTTAGATATAAATACGATGATGGCAAACATGAGCTTTAGACGTAAATATGTTAATGGCACAATTAGACTATAGACGTGAAAGGTTGATGGCACAAGTAAGCCTTAGATAGCACAAGTAGGCTTTAGACATAAATATGTTGATGGCATAAGTAGGCTTCAGACGTATATACGACGATGGCACAAGTAGGCTTTACATGCAAATATGGAGAAGGGACAAGCACGCATTACAAATACGGTAATGGAACAAGAAGGCTTTACATGTAGCCTAAATACAGCGATGAAACAGCCAGGTTTTAGCTATTAGCATGTTAATAGCTCAAGTAGGCTTTACATGTAAGTACGTTGATGGCACATGTAGGCTCTACATGTAAATATGGGTATGACACATATAACCTTTAGATGTAAATATGTTGATGGCACAAGTAGGCTTTAGACATAAATACGTTAATGGCACAAGTAGGCTTTAGACGTAAATACGGTTATGGTACAAGTGGGATTTAGAAATGAATATGGTGATGGTACAAGTAGGCTACAAAACTAAATATGATGATGACATAAGTAGGCTTTACACATGAATACGGTGATGGCACAAGTAGGCTTTAGACATTAGTATGTAATAACACTAGGCTTTAGACGTTAGTATGTTGATGGTACAAGAAGTCTTTAGATGTGAATATGTTGACGGCTCAAGTAGGCTCTACACATAATACGGAGATGGCATAAGTAGGCTTAGAAGCTAGTATGTTATTGGCACGGGTTGGCTTCAGACCTGTATACGTTGAAGGCATAAATAGGCTTTATAATCAAATACAGTGATGACACAAGTAGGCTTTAGACATAAATATGGAGATGGCACAAGTAAGCTTTGGATGTAAATACAGTGATGGCACAAATAGGCTTTACACATAAATATGTAGATGGCCCAAGTAGGCTTCAGACATAAATACAGTGATGGCACAAGTAGGCTTTAGATGTAAATACGGTCATGGCACAATTAGGCTTCATACATAAATACGTTAATGGCATAATTAGGCTTTACAAGAAAGTTCGGTGAGGGCATAAGTGAGATTTAGACATAAATATGAAGATGGCACAAGTAGGCTTCAGACGTAAATACGTTGATGGCACAAGTAGGCTTTACACTAAATACAGAGATGGCACAAATAGACTTCAGAAATCAGTATGTTGATGGCATAAGTAGTCTTTAAACATAAATACGTTCATGGCACAAGTAGGCTTTACATATAAATATGGAGATGGCACAAGTAGGCTTTACATATAAATATGGAGATGGCACAAGTAGGCTTTAAATACTAGTTTGTTGATGTGACAAGTAGGCTTTAGACGTAAATACGTTGATGAAACAGTGACGGCGCACATAAGCTATAGACATAAATACAGTGATATCACAAGTAGGCTTTAGATGCAAATGCAGTGATGACACATTTAGGGTTTACACGTAAATACTATTGTAGCCCAGGTAGTGTTTAGATGTGAATCCGTAATGGCACAACTAGGTTTTGGACGTACATACAGTGAGGTCACAAGTAGCCTTTAAATGTAAATATACTGATAGCAAAAGTAGGGTTTGTATGTATATGCTGTAATGGCAAAACCAGTCTTTAAACAAAATTACAGTTATGGTACAGAAAGGTTATACGGATAGTATACATAATTGACGGTATAAGTGGTTTCAAGTCAAATCAAAGTGACAAGTATATAGGCTAGAGCTCTATAAGAATGACATTAGAAGTTGGCTAACTAAAAATAGTTGATAGTGTAGAGAGACTTAGTCCAATCAGAATGTTGGTAACAATACAATTACTATGCTGTATGAAAACTCCTATAGGAAGAACAATACCGGATTGTTTATGTACCTTCCGAGTAACAGCACACATTGAAGTAGGCCTAATTACTAAGAGTAATCTATATAAGTTAAATTAGGTGGTAAAGTTTTATTGTATTACAGATTCTCATTTTAAACAGAAAATATATGTTTTCCTGTAGTAAATAACGTGATTTGACCGAATTTGACCTTCGTTTCAACCCCAAACAAACAGAACAACCAGTTCGACTAACTTTAAGTAGCCGTACTGGTTGCTGTTATTACGACTGAAATGAAGGTGAAAATTGGTTAAATCACGTTATTTTCTACAGGAAAACATATATTTTCTATTAAAATTTTTAAATATAAGGTCTCTTGTTATATATTTTCTGTTAAAATGTTTAAATATAATGACTTGATCAATTTCTGTGTCACTTCACTCGTCAAGAACGTATGTACTGCGAACGCTTACATTAGCAATGTTACGCAACGTTACCAAAGTTACACTGAGATTGCTAACATTAGCAATGCTACGATAATATTAGCAAGTGTATTTTAAAGAAATTTTCCATATTTCCATATATAAAACGGTACAAAAGGGTACAGAACCTAACAAACCAACCTAACCTAACCTAGAAGTTCCCAGGTTACAACCCCTACCCGGGGGCAAGCCCCCGGACCCCCTTCCCAGGTCACAACCCCTAGCCGGGGCCAAGCCCCAGGACCCCCTTCCCTGGTCACAACCCCTATCCAAGGTTCTACCTGCAAATACAGGTATATAAAATTAAAGAAATTAATGACTTACTTTTATGACCAGGACGACGAAACTTGTAGGTCACCGGGGTGTTGTGACTGTGAGTCTGTGACGTCTTAACTTCTTTGTCTTAGTTTAGTACTGTACTTTGAACACTGTAAACGTTGGGTTATTACATTACGAGATTTAAGAAAATTATCAACATTGGAATTCACCAAAATACTTTCAAGTATGGATCGCTGCAGTCGTTACAAGTTTCTAAAACTGCCATCGTAAAAAACGCAAAAAGACACCACTTGAACTAACAGAGACCTGACTTCGACAAAGGTTTCCACGAAAAAGGTTTTGTTGGAAGGTGGGGGTAGGGAAATATTAAACCCCCTGTGCAAACTTTCCATACGCATGGGTTCGTGATTGGTTAACGGAAAAGCAACGGAGTCTAGAGAGTAAACACGAATGAACCAGAATGGGAAACTTGTCCAGTGCAAGTATTTATGTGAAATGTGGGGGTGACAAGGTAATAACAAAATGTATAAAAGTAATATAGCAAGATAAAATGGAGTGTATGATAAATAATATTTAATGGGAACATAAAATGAGGTGATTTTATAAGGTAACGGATAATAAAACGAGTAATACTGGGGTCAAACGTAATATGTATACGAGGGTATTACATAAAAGGGATGGTAATAGTTGTACTGGGTCAAATCATATACAGTACTGTACTGTACTTGAATAAAGCGGATGAAGTCGAAAAGTTAAATTTGACGGCTAGAGAAGAAGAAATCCTATTGGTGGAGGAGGGGTTTTAGCGCAGAAGGACGAAACCTGCTATGTACAAACGAACGAACGAGAGCGACTACTGTACAACCGACAAGTAGAATGACGAAAAATAAATGGAAATCACTGCTAATGTTAGCATGTTACGCTAACACTGCTAATGTTACATGGCGCAGTTCAATATTACCGTATTTTTTCATGAGACATAGCCTTTGCAACGGCGCCTCCAAAGTTTATCCTCTTACACTGTTTTGTCTTTTCCTCCGTTTATTATACATCCAAGAAGGTAATGTATAGAGAAGAAAAGGCTTGTTTTACCATTATATACCAATTCCCCAGTATGTTTTCCCCACCCAAAACCCCGAGTTCCCACTTGGGGTCCCCAATTATCATAGGATATATATATATATATATATATATATATATATATATATATATATATATATATATATATATATATATATATATATATATATATAAAATATATATAAATATATATATATATATATATATATATATATATATATATATATATAAATATATATATATATATATATATATATATATATATATATATATATATATAAATATATATAAATATATATATATATATATATATATATATATATATATATATATATATATAATATATATATATATATATATATATATATATATATATATATATATATAATATATATATATAATATATATATATATATATATATATATATATATATATATATATAAAATATATATATATATATATATAAATATATATATATATATATATATATATATATATATATATATATATATATATATATATATATATATATATATATATATATATATATATATATATATATATATATACAGTATATATATATATATATATATATATATATATATATATATATATATATATATATATATATATATATATATATATATATATATATAAATATCTATATATATCTATATATATATATATATAAATATCTATATATATATATATATATATATATATATATATATATATATATATATATATATATATATATATATAAATATCTATATATATATATATATATATATATATATATATATATATATATATATATATATATATATATATATATATTTCAAATAAGCCATATATATTAATACATTAAAGTCTGGATTCTCTTAACGAGCTCGGGATCAGAGCCCCAGGCGAAATCACTCAAAGACTATAGTATCAGACCGGCCGGGATTTGAACCCAGGTCCAGGATACCTGTATGCCAGTGACCATGCCACTCAGCCACGAAGAAAGATAAAAGTCAATGACAATTCTTCTGTACATATACCTGTCAAATTCAGGTTTTCTGTACTTAGAATTGAAATCAACCCATCTTCACCATCGTAGCTAATTGGTAGATTTGGGACTTGGCATTCGATTAATGATAAATTTTTTGGTCGTTAAGAGAATTAAGACTTTAATGTATTAATATATATGGCTTATTTGAAATATGAAAAACACATTTAAATGTGCAAAAATTTATCGTATATATATATATATATATATATATATATATATATATATATATATATATATATATATATATATATTTCTGAAAATATTCATTTGCGACGGGAACGAGTGTCATTTTCGAAGAGAGGGGAATTTCTTCTGTAGAAAAAAATAGTTTTTTGCTTAGGTTACATTGCCCTGTAATACAGTACAATAATACCCCTAGGTTAGGTCTTTTCCGGTAACTTAAAATTGTAATTTACCCGTTCTTGTTATGAAGAGTAATA
>NC_090747.1:75295536-75300536 GCF_036898095.1 Palaemon carinicauda
GACGAAACAAGATTTTTTATTCACGAAATGTGGTCCATGGAATGATTTCTATAGACGCATATTTTTGTCAGAGGAAGGGACGAATTATATAAATATTTTTAGGTTTTAGATGCTATTGAAATACACACAGGCACACACGCACTCACTCACACGGACACACACACAGTCAATCATTCTCTCTCTCATAATACACACACATGTATATATATATATATATATATATATATATATATATATATATATATATATATATATTATATATATATATATATATATATATATATATATATATATATATATATATATATATATATATATATATATACATATATATATATTATATATATATGAATAAATTAAATCACTAGTGTTTATACAAATTATCATAAAACAGCCAAGTGTTACAAACCACAGCTAATTGTAGATATGGGTTGACTTCGATTCTAAATGCAAAACCTGACTTCGACAAGAACAAGTACGGTAAAGTCGGAATCAACTCTTCTCTCTCTTTAAGGACGTGACCCTGGAAAGGTATGATGGGTCGTTTGCGACCCCTACAGCATTTTCAAAACCTGTTTTTTCCCCATAAATCATCAGCTGTCTCGAATATGGAAGTGATCGACCTGCAAGGGGTGACTAGTCTACATGCCATTGTCTGCTTTAGGACTGATTTTCGTCTAACTTCCCTCCTTCCCCGTTTTCTTACCCCCCCCCCCCCCCCCCCAGGGGTCGACCTCGACCCTACATACCTTTATAGGGGTAAGTGATCAAACAGCAAAGTTATTACATAATTATAAATTGTCGAACAGTGTTAATACTTGTTTGGTTCTTTATAGTTGGAAAGTGTGGGTGGATGGTGTGTCTACCACTTGCATGACATTGGTTTTGTCTTAGATGCCATATATTGCCATGAGGTCCATTTTCCCTCAAATGCTAATTTCTGATTTTTTTAGGTTTTTTGCAAATTTGATTTTTTTTTCTATTTATTTTGAATTTATCTTCAATAATGGCCAGCAGACAGTATTCCCTCGGCATGGATGTCATCAACACACTTCTAATGGAGTTAAAAAGAGATGTTGATGATAATATGGAGCTTGCAACCCCATTCTTCATTTCAAGTGGTAGATTGGGCTGTAAGAGTTGTTGCGGTCTGCGGCCATTTTGTTGACATACCCGAAAGGTAAGTTGGCATATCTCTATATATTCTTGTTCTGTATAGAATTCGTGATATTTTGGTATAATTTAATGCATGAATATCATATTTTATAGGAGATACAATGATTTTCATAAGAAATTTACATAGTGAACTAGGCCGTCAAAAAATGACCTTTAGATTTCGCCCCTGTTATAACAGTAAATTACATCTTAGTGCACATTTTATTATGTATTTCTGTTCTAGGATAATATGAGTTTATTCTATAAAAAAATTAGCCTCTTCCTATTTCATTTGGGTACCCAAAAAAATTCATGAAATTTGGACAAATTTTTTTGGCCAAAAAAATTTACCCTTTTTTTCTCATTTCAGATCTTGACTTCTATGGGTCCAACTCATTTCCAGCAATTACACGCTGTTGCTTTGCCATCTAAGAAGGTGTCCCTAAAGGGATTTATGTGTATATGTATATTTCTATTTTTTGTGAATATTTACGTCGTCTTTTTTTTGTATACTTAAATTTTTTATATATTCTCAATAAATAGTTATTTTGTAGATGGGCATCATTTATATTTTCAGTAATTTTTAGCATTCTTTGAAGTATTTTTAGCAAGTCAAACAATACAGATTGATGCATAACTAGATTTTTCCTGAATTTTTTTCGGAGTCGGGGTCGTTCACGACCGAGTATACTCTTAAAGGGGTGTCCGAGTAGCATACCTATCCAGGGTTAAGGACGAATGGATTTGGTGTCGACAGTCACCTCGATTTCGAATCATCAAGGGCTCGAATCCCTGTAAGGTCAGAAATTCATATCATGGAATTAGTTTTTTCTTGGGTCTTTGACCCCGAAGTAGAAAGAATTCAGAATTAATAGGTATTTGAGGATTATTTTAAAAAAATAATATATATATATATATATATATATATATATATATATATATATATATATATATATGTATATATGTATATATGTATAGGTATTTGTGGATTATTAAAAAAAGAATATATATATATATATATATATATATATATATATATATATATATATATATATATATATATATATATATATATGTGTGTGTGTGTGTGTGTGTGTGTATATATATATATGTATAGGTATTTGTGGATTATTTAATATATATATATATATATATATATATATATATATATATATATATGTATGTATATATATGCATATGTGTGTATATATACATATGTGTATGTTCATGTACTGCACATACATTCATTATCCTCCATATCCTCAAATGAATTGAACTAAATATCTTATAGTATAAACAGAACGACGAAGTTACAAAAGCAAAATACGATGTAACAAAACAGATATTTGATTGCAGTGATGTAAAATAAGTTTTCTCTCTAAATTTGTGGTAAGAATGATCTACTTTACTGAAGCAATGTTGACTCTTTGATACTCAGATAACAAGCAATACAAAATATGTGTGAATATTCCATCGCCATTGTCACTAAATCTAAGAATTTCGTAATAACTTTTAGTTCACAGTTTCTTTACACGTTGCTTTGCAATAAAAAAAAGTCAACGGTATTGAGTGCTTTTGGTTCAAGGATAGCTCTTCTAGCTATCAATACAATAGTAATAGACGGGTAATGAAATAAAATCGGTTTTAAGTAAAAATAAATATATTGCATGTCGGATTTATAGGCGAACATGTGATGATTCATTAAAAAAATAAAAAACTATAAATTTCGAGAAAGATAAGATTTACAGCGGATTTAATCCGTGAATATCCATTGTAATTAACTCTTACGGTCCTAGTAAAAAATAGAGCCACATTGGATTCTCCCAAAATAGAGCCTTCCAGAAATTCCTTATTTCACCACATGGATTTCTCCTCACCGTCAAGAATGTTGTGGCACTGCACGGATGAGATGAGGGAGAGAGTGGACCCATAATCTGACCCTTCTCCCCCTCCTCTCTCCTCCCCTCCCCCGACACTTAAATCCCCCTATCCAATTTGGAGCGTGGCTGCTTCCCCTCATTATGCAATAATCCTTGTCAGGGAAGTGAATTGGATTAGGTCGAAGTTTTCGTCCCCTGCTTAGGAAGTAATCTTGCAAAGTGGTAAGGACAGGATACGTTTTCGGGGACAGATGGAAAACGTTTTCAAGGACATTTTTTTCCGTTATAATAGCGAAATGTTGTTGAAATGTTTCTAAAGAAACTGATTTTGAAAAAGCTTCCAATGGAAAATGATAGTTTAGAGGTTCGATGGTGGGATAAATAAATTCAAAGCATCTCCAAGTAATATATATATATATATATATATATATATATATATATATATATATATATATATATATATATATATATATATATATATATATATATAGGTATATATATATATATATATATATATATATATATATAGGTCTACATTCAGGAGATGGAATTTATGCAAAGAGAGTAGCATCATCTGCATATGCAACAAGCTTGTTTTCTAGGCCAAACCATATGTCATATGTATATAGTATGAAAAGTAATGGACCAAGAACACTGCCATGAGAAACACCAGATATTCACATTCCTATACTCACTATGGTGTCCATCAACAACAACTCTGCGATCTATTACCTAGAAATTCAATAACAATGCTAAGATATGACCCACCAACTCCCAACAGTTTCAGTTTGAAAACAAGGGCCTCATGGTCAAAGGCAGCACTAAAATCAAGGCCAATCACACGAACTTCCTGACCACAATCAAGCTATTTCTGTACATCATTGGAGATTGTAAGGACATCAGATGCTCCAAAGCCTTTACGAAACCCAATTGCAAACATGGGAACAGATGATTACCTTCAGCAAACCGTTTTGTCAAAAGACGTTCAAAAACTTCAGATAACAATTTATTGGAGTTATGGAAATAGAGCGGTAATCTGTTGGACTTGAGCTACCACAAACACAATTAAATAGTGGAGTAACTGAGTCAAAAATTAGTCTTCTCGTTTTCCTAATGAGGAGACAGAGATATCCATAATATTGCATTGCTTACCCTATGCTGAGGAAAATTTTTAAAAATTCAGTCATAATATTTAAAGAAAATAAGGAAATCTTGGGCAACCTGGTGAAGACACGTAATATAGATTATACAGAGCGTAATAAAAAAGAAGAAAAGGTCACCTTATTCGTTTAGATTTACATAGGATATGTGAGGAAGAAGTAGCTTGTGGGGTGTTTTAAGGAGTTTGGGGAAAGAATTTTTGCTAGATGTTTTACTGAATAACATGTCATCATCATCATCTCCTACGCCCATTGACGCAAAGGGCCCCGGTTAGATTTCGCCAGTCGTCTCTGTCTTCAGCTTTTAGTTCAATACTTTTCCATTCATCATCTCTCCTTCACGCTTCATAGTCCTTGGCCATGTAGGCCCGGGTCTTCTAATTCTTCTAGTGCCTTGTGGAGCCCAGCTAAACGTTGGTGAACTAATCTCTCCTGGGGAGTGAGAAGAGCATGCCCAAACCATCTCCATCTACCTCTCATCATGATCTCATCCACATATGGCACTTGTTTAATCTCTCTTATAGTTTCATTTCTAATCCTGTCCTGCCATTCAACTCCCAATATCCTTCTGAGGGCTTTATTCTCAAATCTACTAAATCTATTGGAGATTGTTTCATTGTCATACCACGACTTATGACCATACAGTAACAGCGATCTGACTAAACTGATATATAGTCTGATTTTTATATGCAATTTCAGGCGATCTGATTTGCAAATTTTACTTAATCTAGCCATTGTCTCATTTGCTTTTTTCAATCTTTCACTAAATTCTAATTCTAAAGACCCTGTATTGGAGATCGCAGTT
>NC_090747.1:75308036-75335536 GCF_036898095.1 Palaemon carinicauda
TATCTGGTAACAAAATTATTATTTATTATTTTAGTACATCAAATTATTTATTCGATAAACGTAAGGCTTTTCCAGATAGATGGTGAATTATTTTCTTTGAAAGTACTGTGCCTTTTCTGTCTGTTTGGCTCTCTTGGTTTTTATTTTGTTTACATACTAAAATCAATATCAAAGGTAATTACAAATGCATGCCTGCGTAGATGGATCTCTCTCTCTCTCTCTCTCTCTCTCTCTCTCTCTCTCTCTCTCTCTCTCTCTCTCTCTCTCTAGATAGATAGATAGATATTTAGATAGATAGATAGAAAAACGAAAACCACGAAAGCTTGTAAGCTAATAGAATAGAAAATACAAAAGCACAAAAAAAAAAAAATCCGCGAAAAAGAAAAAAAATCGAAACATGTAAAAGAATGAAACTTTCCTTATATTTTTCTTCTCTTGGTCTAAAAAAAAGACTGCGATATCATTTATCTAGTCGTTTTATATAAAATAAAATAGGTTAGATGAACGTATTATATTTCCTTGCCGTTAACAAATTTCTATTTGCGGCCGGGTAAGAAACATCCATAGCAATTTCTTATTTCTCAGTAACCAAGTTCAGAAGTACAGAACAGGACCCTTAATCAGCTCTTAACTACATTCTCTAATTAGCTGTTGTAAGAGCAAAAGAGCGTGTTGACATAAGGCCAGTTTAATGACTGCTCTTGGAACAAAAGACTTGACATAAAGCTAGTTTAATTCAGAACCAAATTATGAGAGAGGATATAAAGAATAGCTTTTTTTTTATAGCGAATGTGTAACGACTATTACCTCGTTGATGCCTTACAATATACTATACTATAATGGAGCAATTTTTCCCGTGTCTATTTATAGTTTTTTTTATCATGCATTCCAACAGAAAAGGCAACCCACAACAGTTGCATAGAAGAGGATATAAAATCAAAAGCAAAGGAGGAATTTTTCCCATGCTGTTTCTTTCCTCGTTGGGATTCGAACACGGGGTTTGTCGATTGTGATCACGAGCTCACTATATTACACACATTGAACTAGGAGAGAGAGAGAGAGAGAGAGAGAGAGAGAGAGAGAGAGAGAGAGAGAGAGAGAGAGAGAGAGAGAGAGAGAGAGAGAATTTTCTAAAACTGGCTTCCCTTAATCAAGACAGAGTATTATGGAGAAGTATCGAATTAAAACTTCAAGCTAAACTCGACTGGCGAAATCTAACAGAGGTCCTTTGCGTCAATAGGCGTAGGAGGAGATGATGATGATGATTAAATCGTAAATTGAATTCTTACATGAGAGAGAGAGAGAGAGAGAGAGAGAGAGAGAGAATCTTCTAAAACTTCCTTCCCTTAATCGAAACAGAGCATTACGGAGAAGTATTCAATTAAAACCTCAAGCTAGACTCGACTGGCGAAATCTAACCGAGGCCCTTTGCGTCAATAGGCGTAGAGTAGATGATGATGATGATTAAATCGTGAATGGAATTCTTACACACGAGAGAGAGAGAGAGAGAGAGAGAGAGAGAGAGAGAGAGAGAGAGAGAGAGAGAGAGAATTTTCTAAAACTTCCTTCCCTTAATCAAAACAGAATATAGTAGGGTAAGGCAATTTGGACAAGTAAGGCAAATATTGGACAGATACAATATATCTAAAACTATTTATAATTTTCGAAAACTATAATGCTATTAGAAATTGCCCAACCTTATACTTTATAAATATTGGTATGTCTGGTTTTTAAAAAGTATTAAGTACCCCTACATAAATTGTTGAATATGGGTGTCCAATAATTGCCTCACCTTCATTTTAGGGCTTCTCAGAAATAATATTTGAAATTATTTTTTCTAAAAACAAATTAGTGGATGATGCTAAGGGAAGGTTTAAAATAAAAAAATGAATGAAAAAATATGGAATATCTAGTGTCCAATTTTGCCTCGCCTTGAAAAATGATAAGGCAATTTTGGACACTTAATTTAAAAAAAAAACATCAATTCATAATGTTAAGTTATTAAGTAATAGATTTTGTAAACTATCTATCTATCTATCTATCTATCTATATACATATATATATATATATATATATATATATATATATATATATATATATATATATATATATATATATATTCTTAATAATTCTAACTAGAAATATAGATAAAGGATAGTTCTTTGAAAATATTTTCTATCATTTATTTCAATAGAAAATCATATTGATTTATAAGAAAATAAAAGAAAACAAGTTTCTTTTCATAGAAAATGATAATCAAACCTATTACTAATGAGAAAATAGGGACAAGTACAAAATTGGAAATAAAGCTGAACAGTTCAATATATACTATAGCCATATACGTGACAATTTAAATGCTTGAATATATTATGACGGGTCTATTTAATTCAACCGAATGCTCAAAAAACAGCTCCAGTTCTTTTATATATGGCATTAAACATTCTCTTTGCGACATGGGTTCCATAAACAAAGAACCATTAATTCCATCCGTAATTTGAAAAATTTATGTATCCGTTTGGTGCTCTGGATACTCCTCTACTTCTAATGCCCGGCAGTTGATCTTACTGGAATTAGTATGGACCGGCAGGGGTCACTTGCCTTATTTAGATAAGCGCTGCGCATCACTAAGAAACTGGCTATTCTTTGATGAATTTAGCCTATGAATCCTCTATGGAAAGCGAAAATGAAAGAATTGCTCCCAGTCCCGGCCGTAGTGGGTTGCTAAGAAACTCCCGGTTTGTAAATACTAAAGAAAATTTGAAAATTGGTAATTGAAATGTTATAACCATGAATCAAACTAGGAAGTTACAACTAATAGAGAATGAATTTATGAAATATAGTTTGAATATCTTGGCCCTAAGGAACAGATGGAGTTAGAAGAGAAGGGGTAGGAATAATGATGATGACACCAAGAGCAGAAAAGGTATTAACCAAATGGAGTGCTGTAGGTAGCAGATTGTTCCTTACAAAAATTATTATTATTATTATTATTATTATTATTATTATTATTATTATTATTATTATTATTATTATTATTATTATTATTATTATTAGGGCCTATTGAAACCAGAGAAAAAGATAATTTTTCGCGAGTCCTAAACGGCGTCGGAAGAAAATCGTCGATCTCCAAATGGCCTCAGAAAAAATATCCGTAGACTTACCATAGAGTTCTAAATGACTCAAGAACGGAATCTTCCTGGAGCAGTAGATCAAATCACGGTTCATTATTATTATTATTATTATTATTATTATTATTATTATTATTATTATTAGTAGTAGTAGTAGTAGTAGTAGTAGTAGTAGTAGTAGTAGTAGTAGTCCTATCATTATTACTTTTATTATTATTATTATTATTATTATTATTATTATTATTATTATTATTATTATTATTATGATTACTACTACTACTACTACTACTACTACTACTACTACTACTATTATCATTATTATTATCATTATTATTATTATTAATAATATGAGTTATTAGGGCCTATTGAAACCAGAGAAAAAGAGAATTTTTCGCGAGTTCTAAATGGCTTCGGAAGAAAATCGTGGTTCTCCAAATGGATTCAGAAGAAATTACCATAGACTTAGCATGGAATTCTGAATGATTCCAGATGCGAATCTGAACGACTTCGAAAGAAAACCCTGAATCTCCAAATGTCTTCAGAAGAAATAGCCGTAGACTTAGCATAGAGTTCTGAATGTGTCCAAACCGGAATCTTCACGGAGCTGTAAATCAAATCACGTAATTTATTATTATTATTATTATTATTATTATTATTATTATTATTATTATTATTATTATTATTATTATTATTATTATTATTATTATTATTATTATTAGGTCCTATTGAAACCAGAGAAAAAAAAAGAGAATTTTTCGCGAGTCCTAAACGGCTTCGGGAGAAAATCTTCGTGCATCTCCAAAAGGATTCAGAAGAAATTTCCATAGACTTAGCATGGAATTCTGAATGATTCCAGAAATCTCTGAACGATTTCGGAAGAATTTCTTCCTGAATCTCCTCTCCAAATGACTTCAGAAGAAATAGCCGTAGACTTAGCATAGAGTTCTGAATGACTCCAGAACGGAATATTCCCGGAGCAGTTCTGAACGGCTCCACCCCGGATTCAAAAAGACTTCTGAAGACCTGATCTCTCTCTTCTATTTTTTTTTTTTTTTAACATACCTTGCAACACCTCACGATCTGTATGTACTGTAGCTATGGAAGTTTACGCAGGGAACATTGGGAGGAGGATTTCACTTTAGCCACAGAGCTCGTGTTCTGGCGAAACAGGTAACTGACTGTGAGAATTTTGTTACAGCTACAGGATGAACTGGAGGCTATTCGGAACACCTTCATCTACAGATAGCCTAGTTTGGATAGGTGCTGGCGAAGTTAGCGAGCTTTGAAGATCATAATGTAAGTGCCTTGTAGGATAATTTGCTTGCGGTTTAGCGACGATGTCCTATATGTGGATTGCATTGGTGCAAAGCGGTGAACGACGTATGTTTCTTCAAAATTCGGCATTGAAGATAGAACATATCAGGACGGCATTGGTAAATATATTGTGTAGCTCTTCGTTGACTTTAGTATGATGGCGTTAGTGTAAGCCAAGAAATCAATGGCATTCATGTCTTTACCCATCACCCTTATAGGTAAAGACATGAAAGCCATCGATTTCTCCAAGGAATCTGACGAACCAAGGACAAACAGCACTGAAATGTCTCTTGAAATCTCGAAGGAGACTGGGGAACTAAGCAAAGAATATCTTGAAAAACTATAAAAGACAGAAGAGAATAGAGAAAAAAAGCCTTTATATAAAGAAGTATAAAAATAGCCTTTAATTATAGAGGTAAGTCACCTATAAAACTGAGGTCAAATAGCCTCTACTATTAGCGGTTAGTCGCCTTAAAACAGAGGTCTCTAAGAGCCTCTAGTGCTAGAAATAAAGCACCCAAAAATAAAGGTCAAAGAGCTTTTAATGTTAGAGGTAAGAGGATTAAAATAAAGGTCAAAGAAACTCTAATGCTAGAGTATAGCACCTTAAAATAGAGGTCAAAGAACCTCTTATTCTAAAAGTAAGGAGCCTCAAAATAGAGGTCAAAGAGCTTCTAATGTTAAAAGTAAGGAGCCTCAAAATAGAGGTCAAACACCCTATAATGCTAAATGTAAGGAGCCTCAAAGTAGAGGTCAAAGAACCTCTAATACTAAAAGTAAGGAGCCTCAAAAAAAGAGGTCAAAGACCCTCTAATGCTAAAAGTAAAGAGCCTCAAAATAGCGGTCAAAGAGACTCTAATGCTAGAAGTGAGCAGCCTCAAAATAGAGGTCAAAGACCCTCTAATGCTAAAAGTAAGGAACATCAAAACAGAGGTCAAAGATCCTCTAATGCTAAACGCAATGAGCCTCAAAATAGAGGTCAAAGACCCTCTAATGCTAAAAGTAAGGACCCTGAAAAAAGAGGTCAAAGACCTTCTAATGCTAAAAAGAGTCTCAAAAGAGAGGTCAAAGACCCTCTAATGCTAAAAGTAAGGACCCTCAGAATAGAGGTCAAAGACAATCTAATGCTAAAAGGAGTCTCAAAATAGAGGTCAAAGAGCATCTAATGCTAAAAGTAAGGACCCTTAAAATAAGAGGTCAAAGACCCTCTAATACTAAAAGTAAGGAGCCTCAAAACAGAGGAAAAAGAGACTCTAATGTTAAAAGTGAGCAGTCTCAAAATAGAGGTCAAAGAGCCTTTAATGCTCAAAGTAAGGAGCCTCAAAATAGAGGTCAAAGAACCTCTAATGCTAAACGTAAGGAGCCTCAAAATAGAGATCAAAGACCCTCTAATGCTAAAAGTAAGAGCCTCAAAACAGAGGTCAAAGAGACTCTAAGGCTAAAAGTAAGGAGCCTCAAAATAGAGGTCAAAGAGCCTCTAATGCTAAAAGTAAGGACCCTCAAAATAGAGGTCAAAGACCCTCTAATGCTAAAAGGAGTCTCAAAATAGAGGTCAAAGACCCTCTAATGCTAAAAGTAAGGAGTCTCAAAATAGAGGTCAAAGAATGTTAAACAGAGTCTCAAAATAGAGGTCAAAGAGCCTCTAATACTAAAAGTAAGGAGCCTCAAAATAGAGGTCAAAGAGACTAATGATAAAAGTAATGAGCCTCAAAATAGAGGTCAAAGACTCTCTAATGCTAAACGTAAGGAGCCTCCAAATAGAGATAAAAAACCTTCTAATGGTAAAAATAAGGAGCCTCAAAACAGAGGTCAAAGAGACTCTAAAGCTAAAAGTAAGGACCCTCAAAATAGAAAAGACCCTCTATTGCTAAAAGTAAGGAGCCTCAAAATAGAGGCAAAGAGCCTTGAATGCTAAAAGTAAGGAGCCTCAAAATAGAAGTCAAAGACCCTCTAATGCTAAAGGTAAGGAGCCTTAAAATAGAGGTCAAAGACCCTCTAATGCTAAGTCTAAGGAGCCTCAAAATAGAGATCAAAGACCCTCTAATGGTAAAAGTAAGGAGCCTCAAAACAGAGGTCAAAGAGACTCTAAGGCTAAAAGTAAGGAGCCTCAAAATAGAGGTCAAAGACCCTCAAATGCTAAAAGCAAGGAGCCTCAAAATAGAGGTCAAAGACCCTCTAATGCTAATCGTAAGGAGCCTCAAAATAAGAGGTCAAAGACCCTCAAATGGTAAAAGTAAGGAGCCTCAAAACAGAGGTCAAAGAGACTCTAAAGCTAAAAGTAAGGAGCCTCAAAATAGAGGTCAAAGACCCTCAAATGCTAAAAGCAAGGAGCCTCAAAATAGAGGTCAAAGACCCTCTAATGTTAATCGTAAGGAGCCTCAAAATAAGAGGTCAAAGGCCCTCAAATGCTAAAAGTAAGGAGCCTCAAAATAGAGGTCAAAGAGCTTCTAATGCTAAAAGTAAGGAGCCTGAAAATAGAGGTCAAAGAGACTCTAATGGTAAAAGTGAGCAGTCTCACGATAGAGGTCAAAGAGCCTTGAATGCTCAAAGTATGGAGCCTCAAAATAGAGGTCAAAGACCCTCTAATGCTAAAAGTAAGGAGCCTCAAAACAGAGGTCAAAGACCCTCTAATGCTAAAAGGAGTCTCAAAATACAGGTCAAAGACCCTCTAATGCTAAAAGTAAGGACCCTTAAAATAAGAGGTCAAAGACCCTCTAATGCTAAACGTAAGGAGCCTCAAAATAGACGTCAAAGACCCTAAAATGCTAAAAGTAAGGAACCTCAAAATAGAGGTCAAAGACCCTCTAATGCTAAAAGTAAAGAGCCTCAATATAGAGGTCAAAGAGACTATAATGCTGAAAATAATGAGTCTCAAAATAGAGGTCAAAGAGCCTCTAATGCTAAACATAAGGAGCCTCAAAATAGAGGTCAAAGACCCTCTAATGCTAAACGTAAGTAACTTCAACATGGAGATCAAAGACCATCTAATGCTAAACGTAAAGAGCCTCAAAATAGAGTTCAATGAGAGACTAATGCTAAAAGTGAGCAGTCTCAAAATAGAGGTCAAAGAGCCTCTAATGCTAAACGTTAGGAGCCTCAAAATAGAGGTCAAAGACCCTCTAATGCTAAAAGTAAGGAGCCTCAAAATAGAGGTCAAAGAGCCTTGAATGCTAAAAGTAATGAGCCTCAAAATAGAGGTCAATGAGAGACTAATGCTAAAAATGAGCAGTCTCAAAATAGAGGTCAAAGAGCCTCTAATGCTAAACGTAAGGAGCCTCAAAATAGAGGTCAAAGACCCTCTAAAGCTAAAAGTAAGGAACATCAAAACAGAGGTCAAAGAGCCTCTAATACTAAAAGTAAGGAGCCTCAAAACAGAGGTCAAAGAGACTCTAATGTTAAAAGTGAGCAGTCTCAAAATAGAGGTCAAAGAGCCTTTAATGCTCAAAGTAAGGAGCCTCAAAATAGAGGTCAAAGAACCTCTAATGCTAAACGTAAGGAGCCTCAAAATAGAGATCAAAGACCCTCTAATGCTAAAAGTAAGAGCCTCAAAACAGAGGTCAAAGAGACTCTAAAGCTAAATGTAAGGAGCCTCAAAATAGAGGTCAAAGAGCCTCTAATGCTAAACGTTAGGAGCCTCAAAATAGAGGTCAAAGATCCTCTAATGCTAAAAGTAAGGAGCCTCAAAATAGAGGTCAAAGAGCCTTGAATGCTAAAAGTAATGAGCCTCAAAATAGAGGTCAATGAGACTCTAATGCTAAAAGTGAGCAGTCTCAAAATAGAGGTCAAAGAGCCTCTAATGCTAAACGTAAGGAGCCTCAAAATAGAGGTCAAAGACCCTCTAAAGCTAAAAGTAAGGAGCCTCAAAATGGAGGTCAAAGACCCTCTAATGCTAAACGTAAGTAGCTTCAAAATGGAGATCAAATAGCCTCTAATGCAAAACGTAAGGAGCCTCAAAATAGAGGTCAAAGACCCTCTAATGCTAAACGTAAGTAGCTTCAAAATGGAGATCAAAGACCATCTAATACTAAACGTAAAGAGCCTCAAAATAGAGGTCAATGAGAGACTAATGCTAAAAGTGAGCAGTCTCAAAATAGAGGTCAAAGAGCCTCTAATGCTAAACGTAAGGAGCCTCAAAATAGAGGTCAAAGACCCTCTAATGCTAAAAGTAAGGAGCCTCAAAATAGAGGTCAAAGAGCCTTGAATGCTAAAAGTAATGAGCCTCAAAATAGAGGTCAAAGAGTCTCTAATGCTAAACGTAAGGAGCCTCAAAATAGAGGTCAAAGACCCTCTAATGCTAAAAGTAAGGAGCCTTAAAACAGAGGTCAAAGAGCCTCTAATGCTAAAAGTAAGGAGCCTCAAAATGGAAGTCAAAGACCCTCTAATGCAAAAAGTAAAGAGCCTCAAAATAGAGGTCAAAGAGCCTCTAATACTAGAGGTAAAGCACTTCAAATTAGAGATCAAAAAACATATAATGCTAAGATTATATTACCTCAAAATAGAGGTCATAGACCCCTTAATACTAAAGGTATGGCACCTCAAAATAGAGCTTAAATATCCTCTAATGTTGGAAGTATGGCACCTCAAAATAAAAGGTCAAAGAGGCTCTAATGCTAGAGGTAAGGTACCTCAAAATAGAGGCCAAATTGTCTGGCCTATTCTTTGTATATTCACCCTACGCATTGGTTTCCTGCGCGCCAGCGCTTTTCTGCGCCTTCACCAAAAACTGTCCTTCAGCAGAAACTGAGAACAAGCAGCATCCTGTGCGCCAACGTTCCAGTACTCTCCTTCGCACTCGCGCGAGGCAAATAGAATGAAAACTTTTTGATAGATTAAAATTACCCCGTTCCCCTCCCCGCAAACGCATGACAGCATGCCCGCCGGGCAAAAAGGGAAGAGGCTTCACAGAAGGGTTCAAGATCCCGAAGATTCCATCTTCCAAGGTGAATCAAATGATTCCCCTGAAGAAAGGAAAGATGAATACTGTGAAGAACTGCAGAGTATAATAGGTGAGAACCTAGAGATGTGAAAATTGTGATTAATGACTTCAATGCTAAAGTTGGAAGGAATAATCAAGGGATTGAAAATGTGATGGGTGTTGAGGTTCTTGGCGAAGTTGCAAAGGAAAATGAGGCACATTTTATAAGTTATTGTTCAACAAAAAATCTTGTTACTGGAGGTACTCTTTTCCAGCACAAGGCAATCCACAAATATACAAGGACTTCACCATGTGGCAATTACGAATATCAAATAGATCGCATAGCCATTGATAAAGAGAGAAGGAGGACTCTGGGAAATGTAACAAGCTAAAGAGGTGCAGTTATTGGTAGTGATCACCAGCTCCCCATTGCCACACAAATATTAAAACTGAAAGAACCCAACAGAAATATAGATAGAATACCTAAGTTTGATACAACTAAGCTTCTAGAGGATGAGCACAGAAATCTTTGTAACTGAATGTAAGAATCGATTTACAGTCTTAAGACACTTTAAGAGACGAAGTTTTGGGACATGCAGTTACAAGGAGAAAACCATGGATATCAAATGATACTTGGGATACTATAAAAAGAAGACAAAGACAGAAATTGATTTCTTAAAGTTTTCGAGGAAGTAATGAAAATTACAAGGCAGAGCATGCCAAGTATTTCAGTATTGATAGTGAGGTCAAAAGAAATATCAGGAACGGTTGGAGAGAATATTTAGACAGGAAAGCAGATGAGGCTGACAATGCTATGAATTCAGGGAGTGGCTTTGTTGTAGGAATTGCTCTTGGAATTATTAATGAAATCTCTACGGGAAAAAAGAAGCATAAACCCATCAAAAAGAAAGATGGATCTGTTATAACAAAAGAACATGAAGAAAAGTAATGTTGGATTGAACACTTTAGTGAGGTCATGAATAGGAAATATGAAGGGAATAATTTGGTTGATATACCTGAAACCGATGAAGACCTTGATGTGCCCATAAATGAATTAGGTGTGTTTGAAGTCGAAGCTATTCTTAAAAAAAAAATCAAAAGATGGAAAGCCCCTGGATACGAAGGAATAACTGCTGAGATGATATTGCCTGAAAATGAAGTGACTCCCAGATTACCTACAAGATTATTTTGTAGAATGTGGCGTGAAGAGGCAAAGCCTTGTGTATGGGAGCTAGGAGTGCTGGTGAAAATGACAAAAAAAAAAAAAAAAAAAAAAAAAAAAAAAAGATCTGACTGATTGCAATCATTACAGAGGCATCACACTTACACCAGCTGTCATGAAAATATATAGAATGCTCATTCTAAAGAGACTAGAGAGAAAGATTGATGAAAAGTTTAGAGATGAACAAGCAGGATTTAGAAAAGGTAGAAGTTGTACTGACCAAATTTTCATTTAAGACATGTGGTACAGCAATATGTAGAATATAGAATTCCAGTTTTGATGGTATATGTGGGCTATGAAAAAGCTTTTGATTATGTGCTCTAGCAGATTTTGTGGAGAGTCCTGCGACATTACGGAGTTCCTCTCAAATATGTAAATTTAATTGTCTGTTCATAAGCATAGAAAATGCAAAGTTAATGTTAGTGGCGTCTTATCAAACGAATTTCCAGTGAAAAGTGGAGTACTCTAAGGGAATGTGTTGTTACCTATGTTGTTTATCCTCCTCATAGATTTTGTAATGCATAGATCGGTTGGGGATGGTGGAGAAGGATTGGACTGGATTGGTAACAGAATATTGGGAGACCTAGAGTATGCTGATGACGCTGCCCTAATTAGCAGAACACCACAGGGCTTGGAAAGCTTGCTTACCAGAATGCATGAAAAATCACATGAGGTTGGGCTCGAGATAAATAGAAGAAAGACGGATGTTGAGAACGGAATATGCAAAGGAAGATGAAATATCTTTCGAAGGATAAAGGATTAATGAGGTAGAATTATTTAAATATTTAAGAACTTTGATATCTAATGTAAGAGCTTTAGAATTTGAGTTTAATGAAAGATTGAAAAAAGCAAATCAGAGGATGGCTAGGTTAAGTCAAATTTGGAAATCAGGTCGCCTAAAATTACATATAATAATCAGGCTATATATCAGTTTAGTGAGATCGGTGTTACTGTATGGTCGTGAATCTTGGCATATTAATGAAACTCATTTTGTAGATTTGAGAACAAAGCCCTCAGAAGAATATTGGGTGTTAAATGACAGGACAGGATTAGAAATGAAACTATGAGAGATTACTCGAGCGCCACATGTGGATGAGATCATGGTGAGGGGTAGATGGAGATGGTTTGGGGATGCTCTTTGTTCTTCCTCAGAGACATTAGTTCACCAAACTTTAAACTGGCCTCCACAAGGCACTAGAAGAGTTGGAAGACTCAGGACTATAAAGCATGAAGTAAGGTATTGTGATTGGAGAAGTATTGAATTAAAAGCTGAAGATAGAGACGACTAGCGAAATCTAATTGAGGCCCTTTGCGTCAATAGGCGTGGGAGGAGATGATGATGATGATATGTGGGCAGTGGCTTCAAGCATCTAGCTCAAGGGGAGTCACTTAGCCTCCTTCTTCCTCTAAAAACCCTTTTGTTGTTCTACCAATGCAAAATAATGGATGATCCTTAATATCTCCCAAAATAATCTTAATTTCTTTTTTATTTCTTTTATTTTAGGTATAAATAAATCCTCATCATTCACTATCGGGACTATCCTAGCAGTTCAATTATCACTATTTATTACCCTGGTCAATTTAGATTTTTTTGTATTTACGTTAGTGTTTGCAGACATTTTTTCTTAAAGAATCGAGAGATATTTGGTTGCTTTGTATTTCCATGATTTGTCATGTTTCTATCTCTCTTTCTTTGTGTTTTTCCTTTTATTTTTCTTCACATCATCTTTTTTTCTTAAATCTTCGATTGTATCCCTTTCTTTTGTAGGTAAAAGTATTTCTTTAATGGCTCGTTCAGAATATAAGGTAACAATGATAAGAAAAAAATGGATAAGTACAACTTAGGACGAATATTGTTTATGGGATCAGCTTTGCCCCTCCTTGATGTATCTATCATGCTGTTCACTCTAATGTTGCTCCATTTAACACCATATCAAAAAGGCAACATGACAGTTATCAACATGGAAATTAGCAGGAACAGTGACAATATATTCTATTTCAATTCCTGAAATTTTCATTTGGATATGTGAATTATTATAGGAACAATGTATATAGTAGTGTTTTTTTTTTTTTTTTTTTTAGATATTTCTTGCATTTGGGTTGACACCCCTCTCGAGGATGTTACCATGTTTTGGTACAGTATATCTTTTTGAAGGTTTCACCCCCCGAGTGTCAACAGTTTTAAGAGGGTCCCCAGTATTAAATAACTTTTTTAAAATCATATCATAACCATCGAGCTAGAAAGAAACTTTTTTTTTTTTTAATGCAACTCTCGGGGTGTCACTCACTTTTAGGGTATCATCTTGGGCAGACACCCCTTTACTGCACCCCTTATGTCTTATTTTGAATTTTTATGATTACATATATGCATATTTATACATATAAAGTATATTTGTGTGCTCGAATACAAAGTTTGATTTACATATTCATATAGTAAGGCAAAATTGGACAGTTTTCAAAACCATGGTCAGGCAAAATTGGACTGGCAAACTTCTCACTTTGTTCTTGGCGAGGAAAAATTGGACAATCTTGGATTACGGTCACAAAAATTTATGTAAGTCTATAATTTTTTTCTAGCATATTTATATTGATAGGGACCACAAATTGTCATAGTTTGCCCAACTGAGCGTTGGCGCTTAACGGAGATACAGACGTGTCCAAAATTGCCTCGCCTCTGAGATATTTTTTTTATTACTGTAATACGAGAATTTCTGATTCTTTGATGATTGTGAAACAAGCCATTTTTATAGATGAGACCTCCCTTTCTTGAAAACATGTTTGGTATTTGGTCATAAAGTATTAATATAGATTTTGTACAAAGGTTACTAAAAAGGTGTCCAAAATTGCCTCACCCTACTATATTATGGAGGAGTATTCAATTAAAACCTCAAGCTAGACTCGACTGGCGAAATCTAACCGAGGCCCTTTGCGTCAATAGGCGTAGGAGGACATGATGATGATGATGATTAAATCGTAAATTGAATTCTTACATGAGAGAGAGAGAGAGAGAGAGAGAGAGAGAGAGAGAGAGAGAGAGAGAGAGAGAGAGAGAGAGAGAGAGAGAGAGAGAGAGAGAGAGGTTTATCCATTAAACCATTTCTGTTTTCTGATGCCTTATTTTGGAAGTAATTGCAATTCTTTTTGCTCCGAAAATATAAAGAACAGAAAACTAATTTCTTGCTCATAATTTTTTCTTTGACAGTTTGGTTTTTGAAACAAATAAAATCATGATTTTACCTTTTACCTTATTCCTAATGAAAACGTAAAACAGTTTTGAAATTACTGCCGATTAAAGTAAAAAGAAATCCACAACGAGATAGATTAATAGCAACTTAACAATCATGAGATAATAATTTCTTATATAAAATTTAACTTATTGGAGTAACATGTATTCTTACTTTTATTTATCAGATATTTATAAAACTTACATTTTCTCTCCTTATGCATGCGAAAGGGCAATAAAATCACGCTAAATTATTTTCGAAATTTCCTCAATGGTATTAACTCCTACCTATTATCTGTTAACACTTTTTAACCCAGTTCCCTCAAGAAAAAACCTGCATACACAGACACACCCACGGAGTGGGGATACCAGTGGGGATACCTTAACGTGGTGAAAGGGTTTGCGTACCGCCAAAGATCAGCAAAACTGTACTAGTCAGGGACACCCATACTAGGTTGGTTTGCTTTGGGCGATGAGACGAAACTGGCCAAACCCCAGGCATGAATAAGGACATGTCTGAGGCCTTTTTCTTGAAGTCGACTGGAAACGACTGTATCTGTTGTTGTGTATCTGTATGTGTGTTTGTGTGTGTATATCAAAATAACGTTTATACGCTTTTCCGAAAAACTAAATGAGTTATCATTAGGCCTACCATTATCCTTTTGTTATCATCATCCTTATTCACTGTTTCGTATAAACATCTCTTCTGTGTCTCCGAACAGGCGGAAAGACGATGAAAACCCACTACACAAAGGTCAGCTGCTGCCCCGAAGACAACTGCAACGGATCAGCGAGTCTGAGTCCCGCTTCCCTGCTCATGGTTCTCCTGCTGATACCAGCAGTAGCAGCTGCTGGTGCCCCTGCTATTCGCTGTCTCCTACTGACGACCTTCTGCTGATCTTTCGTCCCTGCTTTTATCTCCCGCTTAGCGGGGATATCTAATTCGTTTATGCGATCCGTTTGTCTGTCTGGTTATCTCTGTCTTCATTAATCTTTAATTTTCCTTCTATGAATTTTATCAGCTTTTCACTACCTGCTCTCTAAGCTGATTCTATTAATTTATGTATCGATCTATGGTAATTGTTTACAGCACCACGCTCTCCATTTACCTCAAAATAATGCAATCCTGCAGTTCTCATCTTCTTGCACAGTAATTAGGTGGTATTTAAATTCTGGGAAAGCAATAATTAGCAAGATATGTTGAGGAAGGGGGAAGGGGTTATAATGAAAAGAAAATAGCTCGGTTTCCTCACTAAACGACTTGGAACTGACATGTCAACATAGTCAACTAAACAGAATTCGTGATGCTAGCGAACATAAACAGTTCGTGATGCCAGCGTACATTTGATATACTGTATATTCAAAATATACTTAATAAAAAAATGAGTGATTCCTCAAAAGTGTCACTATTTGTAAATTGCATATTTTCTGGACACTTTTGAGTAATTAATCAATTTTAAATTAAGTATATTTTGAATATACAGTATATCAAATGTACGCTGGCATCACGAATTCTGTTTGGTTGACGATGTTGACATGTCAGTTCCAAGTCGTTTAGTGAGGAAACCGAACTATTTTCTTTTTATAACCCCTTCCCCCTTCCTCAACATATCTTGCTAATTATTGCTTTCTCAGAATTTAAATAACCATCTGATTACTGTGCAAGAAGATGAGAACTGCAGGATTGCATTATTTTGGAGTAAATGGAGAGCGTGGTGTTGTAAACAATTACACTATCTATATTTCTATCTTTCTATTCATCTCTTAGCCCTGTATCTGTAACTAAAGTTAACATAATTATACAAAAGTAGATGAAAACAAATGGATAAAAATCTGTTCTTCCTTGTGGTCTTGTAAGTGTTAGTGCAGAGTAGACTTTATATTGTATTTCTATTCTATTGATTACGTCATCATTACGTCATTATCACGTCATTAGAAGTATTTTGTTAAACAGATGCTATCATTGAATGTAAAATATGTTATTAAGCCATACTCGAATCATAAGAAAAATCATGTTTTAATAATATAAACTGTAATAAAAGATTAATTATTATAATTACATAATTAACAAGGCATCACGTGTTTTGTTGATGAAACTGCATGTCATTAAAATGAAATATGTTATTAGTTATTAGATAAAATGTAAATGAAATATAATTAAAGTTGAATTACATTCTTATTTTAAAGTCACGTTGTTTAAAGCACAAGTATTATGCTAATCAGATTGTCTTTGATTGCAATAGCTAATGTTAATTTTCAACTATCATTGTGATCTGGTGAAATTTCATAAAGTCATTATAAATGATTAATTGATCAAAGCAAATAGTATTAAATGCAAATTCCAATTGCACCATTACCATGCTAATGAGAGTATTTTATTCCTTTGGAATTAAATTAAACTAATATTGTGCCATCTTTCTTGTTATACGTTCAAATGTGTGTTATGATAATGTTAACAATTCACCATACAGTGGACGCAACTTTGTAACATTCAACATGGAATTGTACGAATGTTCTGACTGAATGAAAAGGTTACGCTAGTGACTTTATACATAATTAATTTAATTAAATTTAGTGTTACCAACTTCTATCTCATACTCACGTACCCATGCTATCAAAACCAACAATAATGTAAAAAGAGTCAAAATGTCTATAGTCAATTTTTTTAGCGAGGCAGATTTGCACCGACTCGCAGCGGGGCCCTTTTAGCTCGGAAATGTTTCCTGGTCGCTGATTGGTTGGACAAGATAATTCTAACCAATCAGCGATCAGGAAACTTTTCCGAGCTAAAAGCGCACCGCTGCGAGTCAGTGCAAATCTGCCTCGCTAAAAAAAATTGACTATAGTGCCCATCAGTGAGGTTCCATACCGTCCCCAAGTTTGGACAATTATGCACGAGTCAGTTTTGAAAGGTATGATCGATGTTATGCATAGGGTACACATCTTATTCTGTTATATATGGATATTTTCTTAGAGCAAAACAGTCAAACAAAGAGGAAGACATCGTCATTCATTTTAAAATTCTTTATTCTATTTACCGGTAATGTTTGTTTTCCTATTTTCAAATTCCACGCATGATTAAGGTTATATATTTTTGTGATATCTTTATGATGGTTCTGTTTTTCAAAACAAAAATTTTGCTGTTATTTTTCTTTGGCCGAGTTTCTTGTACTCCAAATTAATTTCATTATTGTAAATTAGAGTTAAATCTAAACTTTTCTTTCTTAGACTATGCAAGATTTTGGATACATTAAAATAGCATTTCCGAACTCTTTATTTCATTTTGAGTAACATCAACGATAGCCAAAGGTATCCTGGCCCCTGAAACCCCATTCCTCCATCAATCAATTTCAATTTCTTTTGTCTAATAACTAGAATTTTGCTTTGGGGCAAAATATTAAAATAGAGAACAGAAAAAATGATAAAAGTTAGGGTAAAAATAGAGAAACTCTCAACAGTTGTCATTTAATAAGCATAATTTTCATGTTTTTGTATGATTAGTGCAGGAGTGATCTATGACATTCTAAATCTAACAGAAATATCATTAAGTCTTGATAACATTACTTTGGGTAATAGCAATAAAACCAAGGAGAGTTCAATATTGATTCTCCTTAGTGATTGCTTTCATCATAGATCATAGAAATAGCTGCGCTAAATTAATCAAAGTTAACAAAACTTTAGGAACATTCTTTCATTTTACCTTATTCATTTGTATTTGTGAATAAATGTGTCCCCCCCTCTCTCTCTCTCTCTCTCTCTCTCTCTCTCTCTCTCTCTCTCTCTCTCTCTCTCTCTCTCTCTAAATTCAATTGGGCATCTACATCTCTGTCTATTAGTTTGATTTGCTGCCGTCTCGTTCATCTTTTTATCTTTATTGGAATTTGAGTAAAGAAATTAAGTGCACTCTATCTATCTACCTATTTATCTATCTATCTATTTATCTATCTATCTATCTTGAATCTGCAATAAAGAACTGACCTGCAGTATCAATCGATATATCTATATATCATTATGTGATTTAGTTTATCCATTAATAGGTAGAGAGAGAAAGTGATATAGCAACCCTTTCTAGACCCATTATCAACGATAATAGTAAAAAACTCCCCTCAAACTTGATAAATGTATGATAATGTAATTATGACCTTATGAACGTTTATCATGCTTAAAACTAAGGTAATATAACCCATAGCTCCTGTTTATTCGTGGCATTTCAAGATTGTTTATAGGTGATCATAAAGCTGTTTTTACCAATATGTGTTTTCATAAGAATTAAGAATCTAAGTACTTCCTGAACGTCTGTAAGGTATTTGTAGGTAAATAGTAACATAGCCCAGATAATATTAATAAATTGAAACAACGAATCTGTGTTTTAAAGTACCTTAAAAGATAACAGCCGTTATCAAGGAAATTTCAAACTTCTATTCACTAAGAGAGTTCAAAGACACAGGTCAGGAAAATACTTAATCGCTAAGAGATTCCTTAAGTAAGACAGAATTGATTTACTTTAACTTAGTTTTAATTAATTGGAACCTTCCGTATGCCTTAGTAGTTGACTACTATTCTTAGGAGATATTCAAATAATATCGTCTTCAGTTTTTTTTTTTTTTTTTTTTTAAATAAACTAATTTAAAGGTTTTAAATGTCACTCATGAATAGCAGATGCAAGAGACAGTGACATTGACCTAGCAAGAACGACAATGGCCTAGAAACTGACCATATATGTACATGATCAGCGCCCAAGCACCATCTCCACACAAGCTAGGACCAGGGAGGGCTAGGCAATGGCTGCTGATGACTTAGCAGGTAGACCTAAAACCCCCATCCTTAGCTCAAAAGGATTGTGAGGTAGCAGTGACCAAAGAAACTAACGAGTTTGAGCGGAACTCGAACCCCAGTCTGACGATCACCAGGCAAGGACGTTTCCACTAGATCACCACAACTCTAAATTTGCCGTATAAACATTTTGTTGTGTTTTAGTTAAGGATTTAAAATCTTTAAACAACCAGAATTTACAGAACAACAAAGCCAGATCCGTTCCTGATAAAAAAAAAAATTCCATTAAGATAACAATTACCGGTATATCTTTTTACACAAGTTTGTCATGGAGGCAAGGAGCTTAAATAACTGACAGTTTTGATGGTTGAGGCTTGAAATAAGTAACACGATAAAATGGCAAACCCGTTTTTTTCATATTTTAACACGAGATTACTTTAACAACATCAAAGATTAAGTTTTAGAAGTTAGCAATGTGATAAGATTATGATGAGAAGACAAAAGTTCCAGAATGCCACCTGTGTCATTACACCATCTGTTCTCTTCAAAGCCAAAATATTAGTAATTGCCATTATTAAAACAATTGAAGATTGGGTGAATCATGAATTTGTAACTGATGCTGATTCAAGATGTGCCATACAAGCCCTAAAAGGTTACACGCATAGGAACCAACTAGTACTATAAACTAAAGAGCTCATTAACAAATCTTATTCATGGGGGGTAAATATTGAAATAAGTTGGATTCCTGCCCAGGATGGGGTTGCTGGTAATGAAAAAGCCGATACTGCTGCCAATTCAGCAATAGATTTACCATAAAAGTGCATTAAACTACCAACTAAGGATTATATAATCACCATAAGACATTTCATAGCAAGACAATGGCAAACGATGTGGAATAATGACTCAGAAAATATTAAATTGAGATAAAGACAAAGAGGGAAGATATGAGGACGGGAAGTAATTCTAACAAGATTGCGTACCGTAATGGTCATACGAAATTGACCCATGGCTTTTAAATGAGCACACCTCACAAAACAGTCCCCAAGTGCAAAGTGTGGGAAACTGTGCTAATCATACAACATATATATTATGAATGAACTTTTTTCTTTAAAAATTATGATTTTGTCAACAAACTTTATCTGACACTTGATCTGATTCTTTAAGATTTTAATGTTTTTGAGGAACACATTGTTTAATAGAAAAAAAGTTTCCATTTATCTTAGGTTTTACTCTCTAACCTATTTCTTTTACCAATAAGCGTTAATATACTGTATAAACTTCATTTCAAGAATTTACTCGGGCTACCTCTGTCGGAATCAAGTTTGGCTTATTGGGCTCGTAAATCTCCATCCCTTTGATAAGAAAAGTCAAAATCTAATATAAGAAAAAATTACAATTAGTTTTATTTATCATTTTTTACTCTCTAGTTATACTAAATCTAATTGAGTTTTAGTGCCCTTCAGCCAAGAGCTTAATGATTGTAAATATTATAACGATGTAAATAAAAATTTTCCAAGTTTTGGTAACTTGGTGGAATTTTCTTATCTTTTAATCACACATTGAAAATGAATATGGAGTTATCAGAATGGCAAAATCACCATCATCGTTATTATAAGACAACAACAACAACAACAATAATAATAATAATAATAATATCTCCTATATAATAAAGAGCAAGTGTCAATACATATTATATATATACATAAATATAAGATTTCCTGTCACGGTCGGGGGCGAGAGGGAATATTCATATCGTGGTGAGTGGGATTGTCCCGAGATGTACACTCGGAAACCACACATTCCAAGAAATTGCCGAACCACTGGGTTATGGTTTTAGGAAAGGGATAATAGTTGGAAGGGCTGAATTTGAGTATGTGCACGTGTGCGTGTGCATATCTATCTAAATATCTAGACGCCATTTTTGACGGCTCAGGTACAATAGTAATAATAAAGAAGAAGGAAAAGCATAAAATTTGAAATGGTTCCCATCGTAAGGTAACGCATCCCGTGCAATTTCGCTCTCGAATCTTTTCCGAAATTCTTCAACATGAAAATAAACGTGACCTTATCGCTTTCCCTAATCTCATTCCTTGGCTCGAGGACGCGATAACCAAATATGCTCCTTACTGACTTAATAGTTAGGGATCAAATTCTTTTACATCTCTTATTGGGTTGTAGAAAGATGGGATCATAACGATGAGGATGACGAAAAAGATTATTTCCGTTTCCTTTGAAAGAATGTTATTGTATAAACCAGGAAGAGATGATAATTAAATGGATATTATATGCTAGCGTACGGACGAAAATCTTATTATTAACTATATCTGTGAGAGCATAATATTTAGTATCATTGATCATTTGTAATTTACATTAAAAAGCACATACACAGCCCACCCTCCCCCGTTATCCACCACAGAGGAAGCTTCATAACGCTGAATCCCCTACTGCTGCTACCTCCGCGGTCATCTAAGGCACCGGAAGAAGCAGCAGGGCCTACCGGAACTGCGTCACAATCGCTCGCCATTCATTTCTATTTCTAGCACGCTCTCTTGCCTCTGTCACATCTATCCTCCTATCACCCAGAGCTTTTTTCACTCCATCCATTCACTCAAACCTTGGCCTTCCTCTTGTACTTCTCCCATCAACTCTTGCATTCATCACTTTGTTTAGCAGACAGCCATTTTCCATTCTCTCAACATGGCCAAACCACCTCAACACATTCATATCCACCCTAGCTGCTAACTCATTTCTTACGCCCGTTCTCACTCTCACTACTTCGTTCCTAACCCTATATACTCGAGATACACCAGCCATACTCCTTAGACACTTCATCTCAAACACATTCAATTTCTGTCTCTCCGTCACTTTCATTTCCCAAAATCCGATTCATACATCACAGTTGGTACAATCACTTTCTCATACAGAACTCTCTTTACATTCATGCCCAACACTATTTTTTACTACTTCCTTAACTGGCCCCAACACTTTGCATCCTTCATTCACTCTCTAACGTACATCTGCTTCCACTCCACCAATTGCTGCAACAACAGACCCCAAGTACTTAAACTGATCTACCTCCTCAAATAACTCTCCATTCAACATGACATTCAACCTCGCACCACCTTCCCTTCTCTTACATCTCATAACCTTACTCTTACCCACATTAACTCTCAACTTCCTTCTCTCATACACTCTTCCAAATTCTGTCACTAATCGGCCAAGCTTCTCTTCTGTGTCTGCAACCAGTACAGTATCATCAGCAAACAACAACTGATTTACCTCCCATTCATGGTCATTCTCGTCTACCAGTTTTAATGCTCGTCCAAGCACTCGAGCATTCACCTCTCTCACCACTCCATCAACATGCAAGTTAAACAACCACGGCGACATCATACATCCCTGTCTCAGCCCCACTCTCACCGGAAACCAATCGCTCACTTCATTTCCTATCCTAACACATGCTTTACTACCTTTGTAGAAAATTTTCACTGCTTGCAACAACCCTCCACCAACTCCATATAACCTCATCAAATTCCACATTGCTTCCCTATCAACTCTATCATACGCTTTCTCCAGATCCATAAACGCAACATACACCTCCTTACCTTTTGCTAAATATTTCTCGCATATCTGCCTAACTGTGTGTGTATGTATATATACAGTATATATATATATATATATATATATATATATATATAAATTCACACACAAATACGCACATGCACACACAAACACACACACACACACACATATATATATATATATATATATATATATATATATATATATATATGTGTGTGTATATACACATATATACATACATGTATGCAGAGTATGTAAAGTATTGTGTGTGTATATATATATATATATATATATATATATATATATATATATATATATATATATATATATATATATACTTTACATACTGTACATTCATGTTTGTATATATGTGTACACACACATATATGTACAGTATATATATATATATATATATATATATATATATATATATATGTGTGTGTGTGTGTGTGTGTGTGTGTGTGTATCATGCATGTTTGTGAGCGAATATACATATACATATATATACATATATATATATATATATATATATATATATATATAAATGTACATACATACATACACACATATATATATATATATATATATATATATATATATATATATATATATATAATGGTTTTAACACACCTTTCTCTCCATTGAATAATAATTCTACAAAGTGTTATCCTTCCAGTCTTCAGCAATTATTCCCAAAATGAAGATGCTAGCTATGTGGCTGCCCAACATATGTTCAAGTACTCTATATGACCCCACTCCTGTAGTTTGGTGATAATCACTCATGCAAGTAATAACAAGATCCTACGTTTGTTCTTATTTTTGCTGATCGAATGACCAGCCTGTGTGATCTATTTCTCTACAACAAGAGAAATTATTTCCTTTCTCTTGCTTGAGGGTGTACTCGGGCGCACTATTCTATCTGATTTCCCTTCCTCTTGTTTTGTTCAAGTTTTTATAGTTTATATAGGAAATATTTATTCTAATGTTGTTACTGTTCTTGAAATGTTTTATTTTTCCTTGTTTCCTTTAATCACTGGGCTATTTTTCCTCTTGGGGACCCTGGGCTTATAGCATCCTGATTTTCCAACTAGGGTTGTGGCTTACCAAGTGACAGTAATAATAATAATAATAATAATAATAATAATAATAATAATAATAATAATAATAATAATAATCTTGTAATGCAATCAAATAAGGTAAACAAAAGTCACATGCCATTAAAATGTCGTGTGTATCTAAATATTAATTTCCCCTGACTGGGTTTGTATTAAACTGTACATTCTTCGGGAAACAGAGCCCACGTTTTGCTTATAGTTCTCTCAAGGCTCACCTCTCTAGAAATGTCATTTGGTCTGAGAATCGGGACGGAAGGTGAATTCTTTAAGTTTGGAGTCTGCTACCTGAACATTATCTTACATTTATTCTTATGGCAAATGTATACAAAGAGTAATTAATGTCATAAATAGCACTTCAAATTGTTTTTATGATTAGAGAGACCTTAATTTAAAGTGGTTATTACTTTGTATAACTTTTATCTATCAGTAAATAAGTACTAGCAAGGAATTAAAGAACATGAAGTGCAGTAGACAAGAAAAAGGTTGGGTAGACCCATTCGCTCAGTTTTGTGCTTAGCCATTAAATATGTATTTATTAAAATAATTAATTCCAGGATGGAACAGCTCTCGGGAGCAGTAGTCCAAGCTGGTGTATGGTCAGGCTGGACTTCATTAGTAACAACAAGAAGACAGCCAGTGTCTTCCCGAAGTTTACAATTCTCAAGTGACTTGTTCTCCATTTGGCCAGGGCTAGGTAAAGGTATTAGGTTCGATCTTTAATTTAACAAAGCCAATGGTTTTTAATCTTTGTAAAGTTGACAATAACTTTAAGATATAAGAGTTATGGTAAAAATAATAAAAACTAGGAAATCACTCTGAGAGTGCAGACCTCCGCCACGGAAGCTTATTTCTCGAAACCAGCTTGCCTTTCCCAGAATCAAGCTAGACCGTAGACATATTTGAAGTCTGTGTGACAACCATGTGCGAACTTGGGGTTAAGGTTAGGGTTAATTCGGTCGACCTTGACCTTGACCTTTGACCTAGGACTTTCAAAACTGAAACACTTCCACGTCTGAACATAAAAATTTATTTCTGAACATTTCACTACTCTATAAGGATAATAGTGGGCAGGAAGTTGTTCACGTACAAACAAACAGACAAACAGGAGCAAAAATAATACCTTCTCCCAACTTCGTTGGCGGAGGCAATGACAGGAAGATATCTGTCTACTGTTAAAAGGACAATAGTGACGACGAAATGAATAACATCAGAAAAAGAAGGGGAAAGTATAGGAGAAGGAGTAACAACACTGGTAATACGAAAACAAAAGCTACAATACAAGTAAACACAACAGCAAAAATGGAAAAATAACGGTGGTAGGAATTCTATGAAAAAGTAAACAAAAATGGGAATAGCAAAAGGAATAACGCCAACCGTAAAGGGAAAATAATAAAGGTAGAAGAGAAAACGAAAACTAAAAAGGAAATAGTATCACAGATAAAAGGAGAAACGATAATTGCAGAAGAAATAAAATACAGTAAAACATGAATATAATATCAAAAACACAAAACACACGGAAAACAGCTCTTATAAAGAATAACAAAAAATAAGGATAAAGATGAAAGAAGAACGAAGCAATAAAAAGACGTTGCTTTTACAAGATCCTGACAGAGCGACTCAACTTCAGCCCCGAGCAGCACTTGAGCACGAACTTGGAAAACTTTTGTTTTCTTCATTTGTCTGAAGTCGTCTCTCCCAGAGAAGCGAGACCTTGAATCTGAGGACCGAATTCCAGAATCAAGGTCAGACTCGAGTTTAACTTGTAGTATACATTATACTGAAGTAAGCAATCTTAATTTCTGCGTTATTTTATTCTTACATAAAATTGATACTTCGTATGTATTAAAAAAAATATGTGGTTATTCTTAAGTAGTTTTTTTTTTATAAGCCATTCTTCTTACGAACATTTTGTTTTAATTTTAAGAATTCTTCCATACTAAAAAACGTTATTTCTCCATTTCAATAAAATGAGCGAATTCTCAAATAATTGAAAAAAATCTTTATTAATGAGAGAGAGAGAGAGAGAGAGAGAGAGAGAGAGAGAGAGAGAGAGAGAGAGAGAGAGAGAGAGAGAGAGATTGCAGCCATAGAACATGCAATTCAAGTTCACGGGCGAACTGTCAGCGCTAATTGAACCTCGCTATTTAATGATACCTCTCCTTTCTGAACTGAACAATAGAAGCGAAAGCAGCAAGCCATTAGGACCATGGAGGACCTGATCATCCCTAATGGAATGAATGGAACTTGCATTCGACCTACATGAGAGGGAATCATGACCCACATTCCGCCATGTTTCCACTCCGGTTTCGGAGCAGATTTGAAAGAAATATTGGCGTCAAAGATGCCAAGGTCACTGACTCTAATTTTTGGAAATAGAGAAAGAGATAGATTTGATTATTCGTTAATATTCTGTCATCTAATATCAGATAATAGATATCTATATAGCCTTGTTACCTGAATCCAGATAAAGTTATTCTTCCGAAATGGTTTACATGGGTCTGCTGTCTGTAAGTGTGCTACATAAACTAACGTGTTTCACACCATAGCATTAAAACCTGCTATTACGAATAATATTTTCTCGGCAGCAACTTTCATATGAGAGTGGCAATCAAAGACCCTTACCTGGAGTACACATACACGTACACACACACACACACACACACACACACACACACACATATATATATATATATATATATATATATATATATATATATATATATATATATATAGATATAGATAGATAGATTTATATATATATATATATATATATATATATATATATATATATATATATATATCATGCTCCGCTTTAGGCAGATGTTTGCTGTATCTTTTATTGCTATGAATCAAGAATTTGAAGAGTTCGTTCGTAATACATATATTTGTCAATATGAAGAATTGTGCGTGATGCATGTAATGTGAAATATGCCCCAAAATAAAAAGAAAAAAAAAAGTGATTTAAGAGAGGGTTGTTATTATTATTATTATTATTATTATTATTATTATTATTATTATTACCTGCTAAGCCACAGCCCCAGTTGGAAAAGCAGGATGCTACAAGCCCAGGGGCTCCAACAGGGAAAACAACCTAGTGAGGAAAGGAAAATGTGAAAAATTAGATATTCTAAGAAGAGCAACATCATTCAAATAAATATCTCCTATATAAACTATATAAACTTTAACAAAACAAGAGGAAGAGAAATTAGATAGAATAGTATGCCAGAGTGTACCCTCAAGCAAGAGAACTCTAACCCAAGACAGTGGAAGACCATGGTACAGAGGCTAAGGCACTACCCAAGACTAGAGAACAATGGTTTGATTTTGGAGTGTCCTTAGCTACCCTTAGCAAAAGGAAAGTGGCCACTGAACAATTACAGTACAGTAACCCCTTGGCAGAAGAAGAATTGTTTGGTAATCTCAGTGTTGTCAGGTGTATGAGGACAAAGGAGAATATGTAAAGAATAGGCCAGAATATTTGGTGTATGTGTAAGCAAAGGGAAAATGAACCGTAAGCAGAGAGAAGGATCTAATGTAGTACTGTCTGGCCGGTCAAAAGATGCCATAACTCTCTAGTGGTAGTATCTCAACGGGTGGCTGGTGCCCTGGCCAACCTACTTGTTACTAGATCTTACCTAGATTAAATATCATCCTGAGATTCGGACTAAAAAAAGCTTAATTTTGGATACTTAAATAATGGTTAGCGGTAATAGATATATCCTTGGGCCAGACGATGGTAAGTATACAGTAAATGTGAAATCAGTACATATATGCTTTACTATCGATGTTACACACATGAATATGTCGACACACACATATTTAGATTTTATCATATACAAAACAGATTTCTCTCTCTCTCTCTCTCTCTCTCTCTCTCTCTCTCTCTCTCTCTCTCTCTCTCTCTCTCTCTCTCTCGAGCGTTGTTTTGCCCATTTCTGCCAAGATTTTGGAGATAAATCCAATTCCCTTTTTGAAACTATATGAAATCTTAATTTTTTCCCCTTTTCTTCAATCTAACTGAACATTGTTATTTCCTTTTTGATAGTAAAGAGGTTCAGATTTTCCCTACGAAAAGAACAGTAGTTGTAACGGCAAATAACGTAATCATTTGGAATGAAAGTTAGAAACTCATTGTGATTTCTTAAAGGTGATGTTCATACCAATATGAAGTCAGAATTGTGAACAGTAAACTTTTTAAATTAATTCAACATTACGGAAATTCCTGTAA